>NC_084820.1:55457689-55728611 GCF_958449725.1 Rosa rugosa | reverse complement strand
GCTGTTCTAGGATCGTTGTCTCCAGTGACGCAATTGAAGAGGAAGCGGTCGGCGAAGCTTTGCATTCCGATTGTATCGACGGGATTTGGGGCTGCTCCGGGGACGCCGTCTACGGCAGTGTGGAGAGAGCTGGTGGAGGAAGATTGAGAAGGTTACTTCTCCGTATATTGTAAGAAAGGGAGGAGAGAGGCTTTGGCCGGAGGATCAGTATTCAGCCACTCTTAATCTTCAAGGTGATCCCAAACAGGTAAAAAATTTACCTTTTTTCTTGCTGTTTCTATTAGTAATTAAGTTTTTCAGTAGCTTAAATATGGAAATTTGAAAACTCGTGGTAAAATTGAGGTGTAATTTGGGAAAATGAAAGCTTGAATTTCAAAGTTCCCTGATGAATGAGTTAAGGTCTAACATATTAGGGAGTTTAGATACATACATAGTGAAATTATTATAGAATAAATAGTGTTTGAGATTAGGCCTTGCTTATTGTAGCTGAAATGAGTGGCTGGAGAATTGGAATTTGATATGCTCTAGATTCATGTTTGCAGGCGTTTTTTGTGTATTTGATGGGCATGGAGGTGCAAAAGTTGCTGAATTTGCAGCCCACAACTTAGGAAGAAACATTTTAGATGAAGTTGTGAGGAGGAATGACGAAATGAAACAGAGATTTGCACTCATGATTTAGGGTTGACTGTTCCGATTTGGGTTTTATCCTAAAGTTGATTGTGAAAAGAAACAAAACATTTGACAATCTCATAAAGATTCTCTTGTTTGTTCCTGGTATCATTTCTCTGTGACATTTATCCTCTCTTGTTTACTTGAAGAGGCAGTTAGGAAAGTGAAAACGTAGGTATTGGTCGCTGTTGGAATTAACCTGAAGTTGTTTGCTCCATTCTCATTACGTCCTCTAGGATCTTTGTTGTTAGCTTCATAGTGTGTTTGATGTTAATGGAATATGCTTTTACAGGCCTATGAAAGTCTCAGTTATTCTCCTTGATTAACTTGTGTCATCTTTAAAGTCAGTAGAGACTAGGGAAGAGAATTTTCAATTTACAAAGAGATATCAGTTTGCATCTTATTTATGCACTTTGCTTTGCTCATGCTGCTGCCCTGCAATTCCAGATGATTTGCAAGACTCTAAACAAAGTGTACTAGACCTGAACATGTCGTAGTCTCTGCTGATCTTACTAAAACCTTCAGATTGCATTCCCTGAGTACATTTGCCAATCCCTGCTTTTCATTGAAATATAGTTTGGTACAAGGTATTTATATTGCAACAGAATTAAGTATTGGCACAGAGTATGCCATGTACATAAACGATGTGGACAACCGGGAACCACTAGTTCAATAGCCTTCTCATTGCTTCATCACCGTCGGTCAAAATGCCCAGAGGTTTTTTGCCCTCCATAGACTCTATGAACATATGCAAAACCCATGTGTATGTCTCAACTGTTTCATCCACCAGTAATACAAAACCAAAAATTGTAGTCAATAAATGGTTGTTTGATCCCACAAACAATACCAAGGGCTTCCCATAGTGATTAGTCTTGTAGGTGCTATCAAATACCAAAACATCCCCAAAGCAACAAAAATCTAGCAATGAATTTGAGTCTCTCCAAAATAAGTTGGCCAACCTGTTATTCTCATCTATGCTGTACTTGCAAAATAATTTCTTATCTTCAGCTTCTTTTCCTTCAAGATAGGCAAGTGTACCTTTTGCATCCCCTTCAAGTAGAATTTCACGTTGACTCGAGTCCAATTTATTGTACAAGTCTTTCATTTTGAAACCAACAATCGCAAACCCTCCAGATATGTTAGCCATGTATTGATATGCATGACAAGTCTTAATGGATACTCTCCGCATAGATGTGGCTAAAGCTAAATGAGAATCTAGAACAGACCGATGTGGCCTGAGAAAATGAGACTCGTGTGGCTGTGCAAGATCATGTGAATGCTATATTTTGAAATCAACTACGACATACGAGTTCTTCTCCTTGAAGTACCTTACCTTGAACAAACATGGGCAGTGACACCTTGTCAATTTCTTTGGCATACGGACATTGTTATTGTTGTCCATATATTTCTCTCGTCTTTCCCCCTCTGCAGAACAAACTCATTTGCGGATAGTGACTCTCCTAGTCCTTGTACTTGTTCTCTTGTCATCCTTTCTAACATCAAAACCCATTGCTTTCGCATAAGCATAGTAAAAGTCTCTGTTGCCTCAATAGTTACAAACTTCACGCCTATAATGTCTTCTGGAGCCAACTTATCATATCTAATAACATTATATTCCAACTGATTGATGTCACTTTCGGTTCCAAACTATACTCTTGCAAATTAGTGTCTGAAATCTCAGGTTGAGGTTCATCTGATGCATCCTGACTTGACATCTGAAACATATAACATGAAAATGAATATAACCACTAGCAAATTGAAATTCATACCAAAAACAAAATATCAGCAAATTAAATCAAAATCTCAAATGAATAAATAAAACTCCAAAATCAATGAAAAAAAATACAAATCCAAGTAAAAAATAAAGCATAAACAGAGATGAATCTCACTTTTCTCCAAAACTTTGTTCTAAAAGAAACAGAAGAAATCAACTCTTCTCTCTCTAGAACAAAAATAGAGTGTATCTCTCTCTCTCTAAAAGTAAAAGCAAATATCTGATGATAAATAAAGGAATCAGATAAGGAGGGTTTTGTCAAAATGAGCATACCTATTAACACCAATTCTTCACCAAGTACTTAAAGACAAGCCCAAATCCTCTAGACACATTCAAAACTAATCCTTTGTCACTAAGTAAAGAGTAGACCAAGTCCGACCTTCACTTTCTTTACAACACTTCCAAAGCAAAACCCACTTCTTCTTATACCCCAAAACACAGTGCCGGCAACTCATGATAATTTTTTTTTCTTAAAACTTCATTTCATTTTTCATTCAACCGTCACTTAAACTCATAAAACTAATAGCCAAAGCTGAATGAATGATACAAAAACATTGTTGATGCCTTACCTAAGAGTAAGCATAATGACATTCATTATCAAAAACAAATAAGCATAGATGTTCACATCTGTAACCATTGCTGCTTAAGAGTACGTTGCAACATGCAGCTTTTGTATAAATCCTAATTATTGGTCTTCTTGGCTATATCAAGCTTTCAAAGGGTCTAGAAGCAGCACCAGTGACAAAAATAGAAGCCAAGAGCCTTTGTCAAACCATTTTCGTGAAGTCATATCGTTGTAAACCCAAAATGGAGCAAATGCAGATACTAGAGTGAACTCAAGAGTCCAGGAATCCAAGTTAGATCCAAGCTATAATAAAACTGATAAGCAAGGATCATAACTGTAAGTTTGCCCTAGACATCGTAGTTGTAATTGGAACGTCATTTACAAATAGTCAAATAGTCATATATACAATCAAATGATCAATAATGTCAACAATCTGACCTTAACTCCATTTTAGAACAATCTGACCTTAAGTCCTTACGAGAATAATCTCACCTCAAAGTCTCAATCTAACAAAGTACCAATTGAAAAATCTAACAGAACATCACAAATTTCCACACAACATTATAGCAACAAGCCAACAACAGAAACAAAAACGCCCAAATATCTAGAATTCCAGCTTCACCAAATTTCCAAGTTTGCAGCATTACGCCTTTACCAAATTCCCAGTTGATATCAGTAAGACAGAAATAAATTGAACAATACCAAATCAAAATTTCAAATTTCGATTTTCCAATTCAACCTCAGTTCAATAATTCCCATAATCCCAGATTCTCAATTTATCAGAACAAGAACATTGGAAGAAGTAAAAAACAAGAACTTACGTGGAGAACCCGTGGGCTGGAGGACTGGAGGAGCAGTGGAGTGGAGGGGTGCGGTGGAGCAGAGGGAGACTGAGGCAGAGTCGCGCAGAGATAGAGAGAGAGAGAGAGTCGTGGTGGCACAGTGAAGCGAAGGGGCCCCGCGCACGAAGGCCCAACGCCGGAGGCACGGTGATGAACTGAGACCGACGGTGAAGTGAGGCTGTAAGGGTGACACTGAGATTCAGAGAGCGAACTGAATCGTACGTTCGTGTTTTTTTTTTTTTAAACAGGTTACCTGCTGAATAGGTCAACTATTTGTTGAATATCCATGACCATTAGATATATTACTGATCCAATGGTCACAAATATTCACAAAACACACAGTATGGGATACCCCCAGTACTGTAGGATTTTCCTTTCCAAATTGGCTAGTACGTAATTTATTGCAACTTTCCCCCTAGTGTTTAGATATAACCTTGTAGAAATCAGTTGTAATAGACTTAATTTTCCAGTGGTATCTAAAAACTTAATATTATCAGATCGATGAGGAGAAAGCCAGTGGTTTAGCATTTAATTAAATCTCAACTACTGACAACCGCGCCGTGAGTTTTCAGGGTGGTTTAGCATTTACCTCGACTGATCTCAAAGTTCTTTGAAATTTTCGACTATGTCAGATTATCCTAAAACATATATGTGGGGAGTAATAAAGGATTTGTCATCGAATTCGCATGTGAAGAAAATTAACATCAAAAAGTGTGATGATCGATTGATCAAAACTAGTTTAGCTATTAATGTTATTCAATTGTGGGCGGATCCACTATTGATATATGAAAATGACATGGACTTCGATTAAAACTTCTCAATATCCTTATAACACTTCGTAGATATTGAGATCGATCATCCATTCCAAAATTGCCAATGCGGTGAAGATGGAAAGGCCTAGCGCTAGTACACTATATAGGTATTGGGTTGTAATATAATATACCGTAATATTCCACACCAAATTTGACAGGACCCGCCCCTGGATTTCACTCTGAAATTTGAAGTGGCCCTGCGGGGTCCACCTGAGAAGAAATTCTTTCAAAAATTTGGCAGAACTTCCCCTAAAATGAACTACCCAAAACCTGGAGAATTGAAATTTACACTTCTAAATCACTCATCCTTATTCTTCTGGAGCCACCTGCTCCCCAAATCACAACTCCAATTTCACAAATATCAGTCTCAACCAAAAAACAATATTAATCCCACAGGTTATCAGAGCAATACTAATCCACTAGGTAACAAAGAAAATAGAAATAGAATGAGTACGCGGAAGCAATGCTGTTGGCTATGCCTCGACTCCATGTACGCCCGACCTCAACTAATTTCGCCTGCAAACTTGGCATTTGAAACCGAATGGCCCAGGGGAAAGTACATAAAAACGTTAGCGTGAGTGGACAAAAATAAATTGAAAAGAAAAAGGATTTTATACTTTCCCACATTTATTTCATTAAAAACCCGATGCATACAACAATTATAAAACCTAATTCTTTAAACTCTAAAATCTCGTGGAAACATACCAGCCCCGCTGGTTAAGAGAAATCGGACTAGGCCCCGCTAGTCAAGTAATAATATAAAAGTAGGGGAAGAAGATAGCCATACGAATGAGCCACCCAGGCTCGGGTGATAGCCTCCCAGGCTAAAGTACTCCCATATACTCCTGTTATATACCCACACGCCACTAAGTGTAGCAATTAGGATACTGGGCTTCAGCATTACTGTCACAAAGACAGTAACCAGCGCCACAAAGGCGGACATCAATGCTAGCAATGATAATAGTCACCCAAAGTATGGCAAAAGAAAATCCGGAAACCACATAAATCCATAAAGCTTCCCCAACTCTCGCAAATGAATTTCCAACGACGTGTCCCACACGCCAAGAGTATCTCAAATCAATAGCAAAAATGCGAGAAATAATAATAAATCATAATCTCCATAATTCGAAACAAAACCAATTCCAAAATCATCATCAAGGCATTTCCAATGCCAAATCTGAAAGTCAATAAATAAATAAGAAAGATCAATAAATCAACGGCGTGTCCCACACGCCAAAAATATTCTCGAGTCAATGATGAATAAGCAAGGAAGTTCAATAATGAACTAATATTCCATTTTGGAAAAATACCATGGAAAATACTTTGTTGAAAAACAACATAAATCAAAGTTTTGATTCCGAGTATAACAAAATTAATATCCGAAATTCACAACCGGAATAAATCATAATCACTTCATGAAAATCATTATTGAAAGAAAATCCACGAGATAAACCGAAATCAAATTCCGAAATCAATTCATATGCTCGAAAAGTAATATGTTAATTAATAAAGCATTAATTCAAGAAAATAAACGCATGCATCATTATTTAAAACAAAAGTCCACTCACAGTACTAGTTGGCGACCACGCAAACGAGTTCCTTCGTCAAGCGGTAGCTCGATATATCGTCCTGTACACAAGTACACTTCCATAAACGACAATTCGAATAAATAATTACGAACCTAAACGAAACCCGAAAATCCCTATCTCCATACTTCTCGGATTCAACCCAAATCACACCCATAACACCAATTCCTCGATTTACATATTCCACAACTAAAACGAGGGAAATCCGACGGCCGGATTTCCCACAATTCAATCACAAAACTCCGAACTTCGGAAAATCACAAACAATTCCAAACTCCTCCAAAATTCACCAAACTTCACATATAAGCTCTACAATATTTATGTGATTTAACTAACTAAAAAAAAAAACAGAATTTAAATCACTGTTCACACACCGCACTATTCACCGTCGCACTATTCATGCAGCGGCCAACTCCTCCTCCGGCCACCAAATTTCATCCACAGCATCATCTCAACATTTCCAATAACTTTCTCAACTGTGACAAAGTCAGAACATACCTTGAAGTGGCCGAACAATTAAGCACTCCGAAGTACAGTGAAATTTTCCAATTATGCTTTCTTCCTCCATGCTTCGATCTGGGTTATGAAACTTGGCGAGCGTGAAGAGTGACTCAAGGCGCTTCTAATGGACCTGGGTTTATGACCGGAGGTGGACGGAAATCGGCGTTGACCAATTTGCTACAGTAAAAAATTTAAAATGTTGGCTTCGATCTCCACATTTCCGGCCAAATCGCCGTAAACAACTCCCACATGCGTGTTAATGAGGAGGAGACGAGTCTATCGATGCTCGCAGCTCGCCATTTGATGGCCTAGAGGTGGAGAAAGAGAGTTGCAGCAGAGAGACAGAGAGAGTTGCAGAAGAGAGACAGAGAGAGCACGAGGGGAAGAAGAGAGAAAAGAAAGGAAAGTTACCCGGCTACAGTAACTTTTCAAATTTATACAAATCCACCATAAACAGTAATTTTCATATTTCACTTATAACTTTCGCATAGGAACTCCGATTTTTACGAACCAAGTATGCACGCGCTCAGTTTAATGTCCTCTACGATTTCCATGAAGAAAGTTTCCTCAAATTTTGACCCGAACGAAAAGTCAACTTTTTAGGGCCACTAAAAGTACTGAAACGACAGTAAAAGTGAAAGTAAATATCGTTTACCGTCCAAATGACTAGTAAACGGGTAAATTGAGATATGAGACGTTACAAAATTCTCTGCCAAGTCTCTTGGACTGATTGAGGCTCCAGGGGGAATCATGATTCCTAAGGAAGGAGTTATCAAAAAAGAAGACATGCAGCCTATCAAGAAGAAGAAAGGAAGGCCTCTGGGGTCGAAGAACAAACACCCCTCCAAGAATAAGAAAGTTTCTGCTGAAGATGTGCTGAATGTCATCTGCCCTAGCAAACCTCCAAGCCCTAGTGTTAAGGGCAAGGAGAAAATTTAATTTTATTTCCAGTTGAACTTTGCCTATTTACTTGTCATTGGTAACATAGTTATAGGCTTTCTTTGAATAAGTGAGCATGGGTACCGTCAAATGATCGGACCTAATCTATGTATCGTTGTGGTTTTTAACCACAAACTCTTTATATACTCAGAGATGGTAGAGGGAGGATATGTAATAGTCCTTTCTGGCCTGAGTAATATTAATATATCGACATGATATTCTTCAAAAATAATATACCGTAACAGAGAGTTTACATTGCCAATACAGTTCCCATATTAACTTATTAAGATATATATACACACACACACATATAAACTCTATCTAGTAACTGCATATTAAGCTATATATATATATATATATACAGGCGGGTTCTGAAGCGGACGTCCGCACGTCACTAAAGTGCGGACGCCGACACTGCAGCCCAGCTCAGGCGTCGACGGCAGCGCGAATCGGGCCGGAAGGAGGCCGGAAGCATCCCAGACTGCTTCTGGGCACCGTTCGAGGTCGGAGGAGGTCGGGGTTGCCGGTTTCTGGGCAGCCACCTCACCTGCAACTGCAGGTTCTGTGCAGCATCGGAAAACCCGTCACCGGCGACTCCACTCGACCGCAGACCCCTCCGCACGACCCCTGGGCTCCCTCCGGCAAGCCGCGCCGCGCCGTCGTGACCTGAGTTGGGCTGCAGCACCGTCATCCGCACTTTAGCGAAAGTGCGGACGTCCTCTTTGGAACGCGTCCGTATATATATATATGTTAATTTCTTTCAAATAGTGTTTTTTTTTTTTTTAAGGGAAAGACGACAAGCTTTATTAAGTGAAACTGAGGAGTACATGGAGTGATGCAAACGCATCGAAAGAAAGCAACAAAACATAACAGGATGCACAAGCGCATCTAATTTTCAAATAGTGCTTTGAGATTGGGAGTTCCACTCCAAAATAGCGTAGCAAATTGCTGATTGACCCCTTCTGTTGGATGACCAGAGTCAAAGAAGACATATTCACTTGCATTCGGGCATAAATCATACTCTTTAGTACCTCGATCTTTGGCCTCCGCAGCTGAAAGTTCCTCTATACGGACCACTTCCACAACATGCCACCTTCCCCTCCTTAAAACCTTAATTTGCCGGAAAAAAAAAAAAAAAACAAACAAACAAATAAATGAGTTAACCTCCTCAAACAAGAGCTATAATATGATGGCAATTAGATAGCACTAGACCCCATTAACTGTAAAAGGAAAATAATATGCATATAACAATTTGAAACACACACACAACCAAGAAAATGAAAATTTACCATATTTAGAAGGGTTATTTATCCTTTCACTCAGAAACTCATTATAGTTGGAAAGCGAGTATTTAAATCCCTTGAGTTCAGTCTCCAGCTTTTGAAGGAGTTTGGGAAGTTCTTCATTGTGGAGTTCTACATACGGTGTAATCTCTTCAAAGCATCCATCTTTTTGTTTCTTCTCAAGTGCTCTTGAGTATGGTATACAACCAAGAGGATCAAGGTTAAGAAACCCAAATTTTCTTCCTCCTTTGTTGTATACTTCCTGGTACATTGAAATTATTCACTCTATTATTAATTTATTATCAATTATCGATCAATAGCAAGTATGTACCATATGTATAAAATGAGAAATTGAGTTTTTTTTTTGTTGGAGTACTAAAAGCTTACTTTGATCGCTGCAGTTATGTTGCCTAGAACAGTTCCTACAAATTCCCTGTGAGGATGCTGGATGCTGGAGTTTGTCCCGAATATGTATGAGTAATCGTTGCCTCCGACACTAAATAAGTAAACAGCTCTTGATATCAAAGTGTTGGCTTCTTCATCCCCTAAATTCTTCCTCAATGACTCATGAACTCGCTCAAAATTTGAAAGTTGAGAATTAAGGTCTATCACCTGAAACAAGGTCCAGAGACCAAATAAACATTTTTTAATTCAAGCATAGACAAGTCTTTAAGATTTTTATATAGCTTTATACACGCATGGCTTTCTGAATGGCAATTAATTAAGGTCATTTACATGATCATAGAACCAGTTAATTGGAGAACGACATAAATAGGTGTAAAATCACAAGTCATGTACATACCAAACCGTGGAAAGTTTCAACCAGAGCACCAGCTCCTGCAGATGCAAAATTTGCACCATATGTAAATTGCTGATTGCCGGGTTGTAGATACGGTGGAATAATAGGTAGTTTTGCGTACTCAGCTGTAACAGTAAGATATTAGGGCAAAGCTATTTTCACTCTACAGTTGTATTTCTGCACTCCTATATATAATTGTAAAGTATATGTATGTTACCTATAAAATCTGAAATTAGACGACCGTCCGAAAATCTTCCCGTTGGGTTCTTAAAAAAGGTTTCACCATATGGCCGAAAATTTGCCCGATAACTAGTGTTTATATAGTTATTGTTTCCAGCATCATATATTGAATCCCCGAAGATGAAAAGGGATGCACGCACGCTATGGCTTAGGGTTGTGATGATGAGAAGGCTTGTACAGAAACCAAAGATGAAGTTCTGAAAGCTGGTGTTTGTCATTTTAGATGTTGGAATTTAGTTAGAATATTTCAAAATACCAGCTATATTTGAAACCTCCATTGGACCTTTAATTGCATATGGCAATAGTCATTAACTCTCTTTGATTGTGATTGACACAAAGATTTCATCAGTTCACTCATATATCATTCATTTGTTCAAAGTCTGCAATTATGGTGGTTCTTTATTTTCTTTTGTAGAAATTGATTCTCATTGATTTGTACTTTTACATTCTGTACAATATATAACAGTATGTGTTTGACAGTTACATGAAGCAATAAAACTACAATTATAACAATATCAAAACTGATGCATAATATCAAAACTGACGCATGATCATAGCCACAACATTACAGCCATATCAAGCTGTAGATGAGCTATTGAATGGGGAAGATTGATTATCTTTAACAGCTTTCTTCCGTTTTGGTTTACTTATCAATGTCAAGATATATATTGCCTTTCTGTTACATAAGTTACAGAGTTTAAATGTCATTCCTATTTTGACGTTTTGATTCTTTCTAATCAATGTCATAATATTCATTTTGGTTACATAAGTTACATAGCTTAATTGCTATTGTTAAATTGTCATTCCTGCCATATATATAATCCCTAGTTTTCCAGATAAAAAATAAAACAACAGAAATTCAATCTCCTTTATTACCTTTCCGAGCTCAAAGTATTCATGTATTTCCTTTAATTTATCTATTCCACTAAAAGAAAGTTTCAAGCTGTTCGATATGATCCGAGTATTGTGAGTGTACACCTACAAGGATCAAGGTTGTTGTACCCTGGAGGGTAGGGCGCCACAAACCTGCTACACCGAGACATTGTCTCCGAGGGGAGAAATCTACTCTTAAGGGCAGTGGTTACATGCCTCAACCTTAAATTCTTTTCAAGTAATGTGTTTTTCGGAAGCCTATAAATCCAATAGATAAGTTTTATAATCCTTATTATTTAATCTAGTATGACAATAATATTATTATAATTATTTATTATTAATATATGATTTTGATTTTGTAGGAGAATCAAAATATGGTGACTCAAGTAGCATCCATTAACCAAATTTTCCAACAATCTTAAGAGTAGACATCGTTGGTGGATGTTTCCTTGTGAAAAGCTTGGACATAAAGATAAGTCTGGTATTCATTAGATCATATCCAGAGCGAGGCCTCGCTCTGAAATTAAAGTGCGAGGTTGGAGTTTAGGATCACTTTTCGGTCGCATATCCACATCTCGACCGTTCAATTTTTAGGTACTAATGTATAGATCATCTCTGCAAAATTTCAGCTAAATTGATAGTCGTTAAGGCATTGATAACTGCCTTAAAGCTAGTACGGTTCAGGTTTGACAGATTCAGTTCGTCCATTGGTTTAAGCGAGTTAGATACCTTAAAGATCATCAATTTGGCTGAAATTTTGCAGAGATGATCTATATATTAGTACCTAAAAACTGAACGGTCGAGATGTAGATATGCGACTGAAAAGTGACCCTAAACTCCAACCTCGCACTTTAATTTCTGAGCGAGGCCTCACTCTGGATAGGATTTGTGGTATTCATTTAGTTGTTGCAAGTATAACTCTTTCTCATTAAACATATTGCCTTTCTACTCCAAAATTTGAAAAGAATATACTGTGAGTTGTTTTGAGAATGGAGTCAATACTATATCTTGAGATATATCTATGAATGAGTTTGTTCTTCTAGATTTAGAATTATTAGTATGGCAGTTAGCTTCCTGCAGATTGCAAAATGTATGTTGCATTTTAATCATGCATTAAGTTTCGGTTATATTTTATTTGCTTATGGCTTATGATCGTTTAAGTTTCTGCCTATAAGATTTAAATTACTCAATTGCATTCATTTTTGTTATTGGCGTTAGTTTATAACTTGAAAAACTAAACAGCTCTACATTTGAATGTTGATCCTATAATGTGCATTTTTCGGCTAGTAATGCCTGGTGTAATGATGTTTTGAGTTGTGTGCTACCATTAATTTTAGTTTTATTTGCATTCGCTTCATTGTTCAATGGAATTATGTTTGTAACTTAAAACTAACCGTTTCGCACATTTACTTTTCTATATTAATTTCTGTGTATAATATCGTTTTACCATTTTCGTACTATTTATTTTGCATCATTGCTATTAACCTTATGGTTTAGCAAGAGTTTTTAATTATCTTTGTTATATGATTTGAACCATAATTATTTTCTATGCATTAAAATATTTTTACCGTTATAACTCGAAAAGTTGTTCCTTTGTTGTTGCCTTCGAAATACGTCCCTTCAAAGTATCTTTTCTTCAAGGAAGGAAAAAAAAAAAATTTGAGATGTTGTCTTCGGATTATTGTTTCTTCGGAAATAATAAAGTTGTTGCCTCTCAATATTTCTATTGCCTCTTGATTAAGATGATGCCTCGGTTGCCTAAAAAAATGTGTTATCGTGAATAACGCATTGAGAAATTATGTTGTCAATTTTACATTGACGGTTGCCTTTGGTAATTTGATGCCTTGGAATCTAAATGTCCCTACGGTTGATGCCTTCGAAAAGATAAAAATAATAATGTTGCCTTAAAGTTTGGTTACAAGTAATAAAGGTTGCCTCATTTACATCTTCAATGATGAATCGGACCCTATCCTATGGATTAGATATAACGGTTGCCTCGATACTTTAATGGTAATGAACATGGTACGTTGCCTTGAGAAATTGGTTACCAAGAAAATAGTTGCCTGATTATATATTATCAGTGCTTCCGAATATA
Source organism: Rosa rugosa (assembly GCF_958449725.1). NCBI lineage: Eukaryota > Viridiplantae > Streptophyta > Magnoliopsida > Rosales > Rosaceae > Rosa > Rosa rugosa. The sequence continues at coordinate 55,715,633 of NC_084820.1, read as the reverse complement.
ATGCAAAGACAACAAATCTCTAAACATGGTTGCCTAGCCATTGAAGGCGTCAATATTATTACCACAATTATATATTGCTGCTTACTACGGTATTTGCTCGGATGATTAGCTCAGTATGTTGCCTTAAAGGTTTTGGGTTGCCTTTTGAATTTTCGTTGCCTTTCGGTCAATGTTGCTTCAAAACAAATAAATATATGCAGTTTTTATTCATCGACGCCTCGATATTGTCCCTTATGCTGATGCCCTGAAAAAACTATCACATTAATTGCTGCCTTCGGTTTATGTTTTGAGAAAATGGACATTCGATGTACCTCCATGATCAAATTTAATTTTGATCAAATAGACATTTGATGGCTCCAAATGTGGGAGTGACTAAGGTATCCGAAGTCACGAAATCGGTAAATATTGTTGCCTATTAAATTCCCAAGTCCTTGACATGCGAAGATTCGTTGCCTAAATATATATGGCTTGATATTATCTTGCCTGTATATATGAGCCAAACAGACTCAAAAATGTGGGGGTCAAGGAAAAACAAAAAAAATAGGCTCTTATATTTATATGAGATTGGATAACTAAAAATCCATTGAGGATTACTTACTGTTGAGATTAATCAATAAGCTTTGTAGGTCATAGTTGATTTTGGCCAATACTCTGACAAAATCTCTAGACTAAAAGCCAAAAGCTAGTGGTTAATACATCAAGGGGGATGGGGCTTATGCCTATAGACAAAGATCAAGAGTGATGGTAACCCAACCTATGTGATTGGAGATCCCATGAAGTAGGTTCATATGGGTAAGAACAAGTCACTTGTTGGTCAGTGTTGCACTATCAAATAAAGCTATTGATGGTCCCTCCGTATGGTGTAAATAAATAGTGATTGAACTGCTATGTGTAAGGTTGAACAAATGTTCTTAATGAGTTTCATAGCCCAAACATTTGGGTGGTGTGTTTGTTTGCAGTACACACTTGATGGATTCACCTATATGGATTTGGAAGTAGGGCCGCTTCCTATGAGAGCAAGGCATACTATCTAGAACATTCATGAATATCCAGGTAGGGCGCATGGCCTATTCGCGCCACCCCGCTTCGAACAGCTTGATCCGAGAGTTAATGTGGATGGTTAGTTGTCTGATTTACAATTAGAAATTTTGGTTCATAGAAAATTTTATTTTCACCAAGGTTTCGTGGGTCACGACTAATTTGTCCTATGGCTGGTTCATAGTCCAAAAGACACCAGTTATGATGCATTGATTCTTACTTTCTTTTGGTATTCCTTATCTTTCACTTTCCATGAAATTTGGTATTTTGAAATAGTGGGGGATTATACTTCTCTTTGAGCATCCTTCTTTGAATTTCATCTAGGCCTTCCTCGTGTTGAAGATGTAGAGGCCCGTATAAGAAGATCCTCATTCCTTGTTTAGAGTCGGCATCTCATCTCGTCGACGACGCCGATGCCGACGTGCCCAAATCAGGACTCAAATCTGCCTTTGTCTTGCAGCCATTCTAGTATAGGGTCTTCGCGTCGCGGACTCGTCTGCTTGTGGAGTCTACGGTGCCTCGCCCACAACGCCGAAGCCTAGTTTCTTGTCTCACCTGCGCTCGGTGCCCCCGCTGAGCTACCTTGTTCCTAAGCCGTGCCCCTAGCGCAGCTCAAACCAGACTCCGAGCCTGAGGTACCCTACTGCGAAACTCTTGCTCTTTTCCTTTCTTAGTCACCTAACATTCTGCGACGTCGGCCTCGACGTCATGACGTCTCCTTCACAATGACCATGACGTCGACATCGGCGTAGGCGTCGATGACGTCTTCTTTAATGTCTGTGGCGTCAACCTCGACGGTGGTGATTTTTCCTCAATAACCTCGACACCAGCCTCGACGTCAGTGACATCCTTCTCAATAACTACTATGCCAGCCTCGACGTCGATGATGTCGCTCTCAATAACCTCGGCGCTAACCTCCAGATCGGTATCAACCTTGACGTCGGCGCCAACCTCCACGTCGGTGACGTTTTTCTCAATAACCTCAGTGTCAACCTCGACGTCGGCGCCAACCTCGACGTCGATGACTTCTTTCGCAATAACCTCGGTGCTAACCTCGACCTCGGTATCAACCTCGACGTTGGCGCCAACCTCGATGTCAATGACTTCTTTCGCAATAACCTCGGTGCTAACCTCGACCTCGGTGTCAACCTCGACGTCGGTGACGTCTTTTTCAATATCCTTGGCGTCGACCTCGACGTCGGCGCTAACCTCGACGTCGACTCCAACCTCGACGTCGGCGATGTGTTTCGCAATAACCTTAGTGTCGACCTCGATGTTGGCGTCTCGTCGTCGACCCTTGGTGTCAACCTTGACATCGGCGTAGGTGTCTATTTTAATGAAGGCAAGGGCGTCTCGACGTCGGCGTAGGTGTCCACTTCGACAAGGGTGCCTCGACGTCGGCATCCATTTCGACGAGGGTGCCTCGACGTCGGCGTCCATTTCAACGAGGGCGCCTCAACGTCGCCTTCGACAAGGGTGCCTCGACGTCGGCGTCCTATTTCGACGAGGGTGCCTCGACGTCGGCTTCGACAAGGGTGCCTCGACGTCGTCGTCCATTTCGACGAGGGTGCCTCGACGTCGGCATCCATTTCGACGAGGGCGCCTCAACGTCGCCTTCGACAAGGGTGCCTCGACGTCGGCGTCCTATTTCGACGAGGGCGCCTCGACGTCGGCTTCGACAAGGGTGCCTCGACGTCGTCGTCCATTTCGATGAGGGCGCCTCGACGTCGGCGTTCATTTCGACGAGGGCTCCTCGACGTCGGCTTCGACAAGGGTGCCTCGACGTCGTCGTCCATTTCGACGAGGGTGCCTCCATGTCAGCGTCTCGTCGCCGGCGTCGGCGTCCCTCTCGACAAGGGCGCCTCGACGTCGACGTCCATTTCGACATCGGCGTCTATTTAGACGAGGGTGCCTTGACGTCGGCGTCCATTTCGACGAGGGTGCCTCGAAATCGAAGTCTATTTAGGCGAGGATGCCTCGAAATCGAAGTCTATTTCCACTAGGGTGTCTCGAAATCGACTCTATTTCGACGAGGGTGCCTCGAAATCGAAGTCTATTTCGACGAGGGTGCCTCGAAATCGACTCTATTTCGACGAGGGTGTCTCAAAATCGACTCTATTTCGACGAGGGTGTCTCGAAATTGAAGTCTACTGTACGAGGGTGCCTCGAAATCGACTCTCCTATGTGCCCCCTTGTTTTTCTTAGCTGTGCTCGCAGACGCTCAGAAAGAAAAACAAAACAAGAGTAAAATATTCGAGGCATGGAGCTATGCAAAACAATAGAAGAATGGAAACCAACCGTGATGGCGGGTCCATCCGCCACGCATCGCGTTAACAACATCTGGGGATAGGATTGCCCCCAATTCTTGGACAGGACCGGTTACACACCCCATATCCTACATGATTAAAATCCGTCACGCCATCCCACCCCCGCCTTCAGCGAGGGTGTGGTCCATCATCCCACCCCCTCCCTCGGCGAGGGGTAAGGCACGTCATCCCACCCCCGCCTGCAGCGAGGGGTGTGGCACGCCATCCCACCCCCGCCTGCAGCGAGGGTGTGGTCCATCATCCCACCCCCGCCCTCGGCGAGGGGTGAGGCACGCCATCCCACCCCCGCCTGCAGCGAAGGTGTGGTCCATCATCCCACCCCCGCCCTCGGCGAGGGGTGAGGCACGCTATCCCACCCCCGCCTGCAGCGAGGGTGTGGTCCATCATCCCACCCCCGCCCTCGACGAGGGGTGAGGCACACCATCCCACCCTCGCCTGCAGCGAGGGTGTGATCCATCATCCCACCCCCGCCCTCGGCGAGGGGTGAGGCACGCCATCCCACCCCCGCCTGCAGCGAAGGTGTGGTCCATCATCCCACCCCCGCCCTCGGCGAGGGGTGAGGCACGCCATCCCACCCCCGCCTACAGCGAGGGTGTGGTCCATCATCCCACCCCCGCCCTCGGCGAGGGGTGAGGCACGCCATCCTCCCCGAAGCATTAAGGTAACTGTTCTACTCGAGGAACCAGGTCCTATAAATCAAATGTTACTGTCCTACTCGAGGAACCAGCTCCTGAAAATCAAATGTTATTGTCCTACTCGAGGAACCAGTTTCGAACCATTAAGGCAACTGTTCTACTCGAGGAACCAGCTCCTATGAATCAAACGTAACTGTCCTACTCGAGGAACCAGTTCAGTAGGAACCAGTTTCGAACCATTAAGGCAACTGTCCTACTCGAGGAACCAGCTCCTACGAATCAAATCAACTGTCCCACTCGAGGAACCAGTTCCGAACCATTTAGGCAACTGTCCTACTCGAGGAACCAGCTCCTACGAATCAAACGTAACTGTCCTACTCGAGGAACCAGTTTCTACAAATTGAATGCAACTGTCCTACTCGAGGAACCAGTCATACATATTAATAGGACTGTCCTACTCGAGGAACCAGTCCCAGTGATATTATTCACGCGAGAAATACAAAATACATAATTTCAATAGTCTCTCGAATGAGATATCAACACGCGCAAAAATCACTTAAACTCTTTTATGTTTCTTACCTGAGTTTTACGAGTTGTGCCATCTTTTGATCAAAATGAAGTCACCATATTATCGTACCTTCTCCATTACTCGAGATGAATTTCGGCGCGTGGACTTTTCCATGAACCCTCTGATTGCCTTAATTTATATCATTTTATACTGAAGGAGTTTACCAGCCTTCATTGCTGTAACGATTGCTGGTCGCACTCCCTGACACTTATATATTCTGTGCCCCCTTGTCTCGTGGAGCGGGCAATATCGACTTCTTTCAACCTCGTCACTAGCCTCCGGTTGGGGGGGCGGCTTTTCAAATATTCCTTCATGACCGTGTCTTTTGTATATGGTCACGGGGTGAATCGTAAACCATTCTTCAAGGGGATAATCTTGAGGCTTCCCTCCTTTATCACTCTGAATGTCATTCTTTGTGTTATTCCATTCAACTTCTCTCGAGGTGACAACGGCAGTGAGTTGGGCTTCGCGTGCTTCTTTGGCTTTTTCAATTCTGATCTCCCCCTAAACCCTTGTAATGATGTCGTCCATGTCCTTTGGCGGATCACGCAGCAAACTTTCGCATAATGGCGTCCCCAAAAGCAATCCTTCTCGGAAGGCGATCGCGACGAATTGGGGATCACAATTAACATGGCGCATTTCAACTGTAAACTTTTCGAAAAATTTCCCTACCTTTTCTCCCGGCTTCTGCTTGGTACTGAACAGAGTCGCCATATCCTTCTTTTGCTTGCGATTGCAGAAGTATTGTGAAATGAAAGCGCGGCTCAATGTGTCGAAATCTGGTATGGAATGCGGCTTGAGATCTTGGAACCACGACGATGCCGACCCCGTGAGACTGGAAGGGAAGATCTTGCACATTAATTTCTCGTCGGTTGTCTCGATGGACATCTGTTGCTTGTACCCCTTGATATGGTCCACCGGGTCAGTTGTTCTGTCGTATTTGTGGAATACCGGCGTGGTAAACCGGCGAGGTTTTGCCGCATTCAAAATGTAGTCGGTAAACGGAGACTTACTGACGTCCCTTGCGATTTCTGCCGCCAGCTCTCGTGGGCCGGCTCGCTTGCATGCATCAATCATTTTTTCCATCTTCTCAAGCCACGATTCGTTGCGCGCCCTTTTGGATTGGCCTAATCCGGCTCCGCCGTTCTGCCCCCCATTTGACGTGCCTCCCACCCCTTCGACGAGGGGTCAGCCAGAGATTCCCCCTATAATGCCGCTGGCGCCTGCGTTTGCTACCACGTTGTTGATTTGGTGGGGATCACCGATGGCGTCATCGTCTGATGAATCACTGTCAAGTTGTAGGAACCTTTCAAGTTTTCGTCGACGACGAGCCTCGCGGTCCCGCTTTTCCTTCCGAAATTGCTCGAGTTCTTGCCTCAGTCTCTGCGTCTCGTCAGCTGGAGGCAAGTTCAGGTCGCCAATGGGGCTCGGGATGGACCCATTCGGTGGCTGGTGGGGGGGAATTTCGTCACTACCAGTCCTCAGTGACAGAAATGGAATCCCGTCAGGGGCAGCTCCCGCCATCACTTTTTAGGGAAAAGTGTTTCCCACAGACGGCGCCACTTGTTGGTGTCGAAAAATTCCGTTGAGGAGTTTGACTCACCAATGAATGCGGACTGGAGCGGGAGCTGACCGGGAACAATCGAGAAGCTTCCCTCGAGCGTTGACTCGAAGTTTGACCGTCGGCTCGAGGAGGAGGGGGGGTACCTGCAGAAAACTCTCCGATGCCTAAGTCAGTACGTTTCTTAGTAGTGGAGTAGAGTGAATTGGAATTCGATGCATTACCTTGACGTTGAGCAACCTATTTATAGGTGTACCTCAGCGTGGGCTGCAAGTAAACTTGCACAGCAAGCCGTAGTGACTTGAGCGGCACGCCACCATTAAGGCCGTATTCATTCCTGCAATAACCGTCACTTATTGGCGGCCATGATTGTCATACTGAGTGTCACATTTATCGTCGCATTTACAGCTACATTAACTGTTGCATTTACTGTTGCCATTACTTCTCTTTAATTGCCTTGATTGCAGGGTCAAATTTATTGACCACCCCCACAGTCTGCAATTATAGTGGTTCTTTATTTACTTTCTTCCGTTTTGGTTTACTCATCAATGTCAAGATATATATTGTCTTTCTGTTACATAAGTTACAGAGTTTAAATGTCATTCCTATTTTGACGTTTTGATTCTTCCTAATCAATGTCATAATATTCCTTTCGGTTACATAAGTTACATAGCTTAATTGCTATTGTTAAATTGTCATCGCATTGATCATTCCTGCCATATATATAATCCCTAGCTTTCCAGATAAAAAATAAAACAACAGAAATTCAATCTCCTTTATTACCTTTCCGAGCTCAAAGTATTCATGTATTTCCTTTAATTTATTTATTCTACTAAAAGAAAGTTTCAAGCTGTTCGATACGATCCGAGTATTGTGAGTGTACACCTACAATGATCGAGGTTGTTGTACCCTGGAGGGTAGGGCGCAACAAACCTGCTACACCGAGACATTGTCTCCGAGGAGCGAAATCTACTCTTAAAGACAGTGTTTACATACCTCAACCTTTAACTCTTTTCGAGTAATGTGTTTTTCGGAAACCTATAAATCCAATAGATAAGTTCTATAATCCTTGTTATTTAATCTAGTATGACAATAATATTATTATAATTATTTATTATTAATATATATTGTATTCGTGTGATTTTGTAGGAGAATCAAAATATGGTGACTCAAGTAGCATCCATCAACTAAATTTTCCAACATTAGATGCAATTAATGATCTTCACCAATTGTGGTTTCAGTTGCTATTTATAAAGGCATGCATTTGGGGGCAGGTGCAAGTGTGCAACTGAAACAGATCAGAAATCAAGCACATGAGCTCTTGGAAAGTCAAAAAACCATTATCAAGCTGGCGTTTGCCATTTTAGATGTAATGATCTTCACCAATTTTAGTTTCGATCAGTTGCTATTTATTTGGGCATTTGTTGTCAGGTGCAAGTGTGCAACAGAAACTGATCAAGAATATGAGCTTTTGAAAAGTCAAACAACCATTATCAATAAAAAGTCCAAAGCAAGACAATCGAACGTTATCATCTGTTATATTACATCCTTCATTAACTTGTTAATGGATGTTTAAGTAGCCATACGTTTAACTATTCTTGAAAATTCGAATATTAATTATGACTTTCAATAGTAGTAGGATATATACATATGAGTAGAATCTGGATTGCTTGTCACAATGTATGTGTTCGAGAATAAACTTTGTAGAACATGAAAGCTAAGGTTAGCTGAGTCAAGTTACCTTATTCAAACACCCATAGCTACGTCCTTGCTACCCAGAATGTGACATACCAAACTTACTAGTTTCAACTAAAAGTACCAGCTCATCGGAATGTAAATTAAGTTAATCACTCCGTCAGCAAGTTTATACAAAGAGTACAATACTTACGTTTGAAGAAAAAAAAAAGATAGGGTAAAAAATTGACTGAAATGAAATTGACACTAAAGTGGAACCTAAAAAATAAATTCGCTGAGTTGCTAAAATATATCTAAACGATCTTAATATCTATGTAGAACACAAACCGGAGAAATTTTTCAGTGCTCCTGTAAGTCCACCTGGCAATCTGACATGGTGTGACATTGCAATCAAATATTGACACTTGGATTTGCTAAAGTTAAAACATAAACTCAGTTTTTCATTCTTTTGTGAAATGACCTCTATGGGTCTTCTCTTTGCCATGAGATAGCTGTCTGGGTCTCTCTCTCTCTCTCTAAAAGTTTCAATCTCTCTTATCCCTCCTCTCTCTCTAAAGTTTCCATCTCTCCATCTCTGCCACTGGACGCAACACCGGCGACTCCGAGCTCCAACTTGAGGGTAATCGTCTACTACAACGAAGCCAGCAGCGGAAGGCATGTTCCACGCGCCGTCCTCATGGATCTGGAATTGGGACCATGGATAGCTTTAGATCATGGTCAGATCGATTCTATTCTCAATGTGATGATCATGGTAGAATCTAGCTTTTGAGATTCCAATTCCAATTATATACTTGATGACCTGGTGTTTCATAAATTCAACTCTTGAATCATGAAAGTTGCTCAAGAGATATAAGATGGAATTTGCAGATTACGGTGTAATTGATGATGAATGAAAGCATAATTGAATGGGGGAATATGAAGACAGATAGAAACGTTGAGACAAAGACCCAATATCGTCTTTCCAAATATCAACTGAAACGAAAATATTTTATTTTAGAAAATAAAACTTACGTGTCAAAATCTTATTGGGTCGTCAGACCATGTCAACATGGTGACATGGTGTTAGACGATGTCAAATAGCAAACCAAAGAGGACTGAAAAATTTCTCAACAAAGAGGACCAGAATAAGGAAAGAAGCATAGTTTGGTAGCTAGACGATCTCAAATAGCAAACCAAAGCACAAAGCTCATCCTCTGATTATATCATTCTCGATTTTGTCTATTAATTCTCTTTAGTCTTAAGTTAGGCTTCCTCTTATTTTAGCCTCTGGGCTTCAGTCCTCAGTGCCTCTGTTTCAATCTTGTTTATATTCCTACATTTTCTTGCCTTGATTAGAATTTTCTACCCCTATAGTTGGATGGACAACTATAACTGGCAGATGCCCTCTATCAGTAAAAAATACTGAAGGTTATTTTCTTTAGTTCAGTTTTGATTGGCCAAGTAGAATTTTGATTGGAAATACATATTCTCATTACCAACTGAAGAAAATTGTAAAAGGAAGAGAAACAAGACAGTAGGCCAGCACCACAAGATCCAAGAGATCATCAAGAGCTTTTCAAAAGAGTACAAGAAAAGTGCCAGCTTTGCTTGGGTTTTCAGTGACCTTTATATAGTGTCAGTCATGCATAGCTCAAAAATGCTTCAGATTGAGACAGTTCAAGGTTATATCCAGCGAACTGGTTCACTTGTATCCACAGCACCTGTTTCAAACTCCACATTACCATATTGCAAGATCCAACACTGTCCCCAGTCCCAGTACCACTGCCTGATCACTGATGGCAATATTATACTTCCCCATTTAGCTTCCCAAAATACTATTACTATTAATACCAAAATCACGTGCCTAATCACATGACCCCTACTCAGCAGAAATATATCATCGATCATTTTCACCAAAATCTGCAGGTCAGAGTTGCAGCATGTAACAGACAAAGTTGAGCGCATGATCCCAGTGATATCAGATCCCAATTGGACTTTACTATCTTTTGTAACAGGACTTCTAAGTATAAATCAACCACTATACCATAATATCTTCCCTACCACTCCAATCATAAACTTCAAACTTATCTCAACACAATCACACTTCACTACTTAGCAGAATTCATAGAGCTACAGAAAAGATCCGATATGAAGGCCTGGTCTAGAGTTTTTGCTGCTCTTGTTCTTGCATTTTCTATGGTACTACAAACCTGGCCGAATGGAGCAACAGTGCAGGCTCGTCCGCTAAAATCTGCCCCTATAAACCGAGCTTCATCGTCTGCAGAATCCCTCGATGATTTGCAGGCAAACAGTAAGAGCCCTTTTAAGCTGGCTGGCTCGAGCTTCCGAAGGATCCCGCCTAGTACTTCGAATCCCACACAGAACAAGTAAACTACTATTCCAGCTGTTTCATAGCTCTCCACAACTAGAAGGTTTCCCATAATTGACCTGTATTGCCATGTTTTCTTTGCCAGGTACAGTCCTCCATAAGATGGCTGATCAAAGAGAAGTGCAGAAGAAAAGTAGCAGGATCTCGATAGTACCTAGTTTAATTTCTCATTCATTCAGTCATTCTTCTCATACTCCCTGAAGACGTTACAAGTACTACAATTTGTAATGCTTTTACAATTTTGTTAAGTTGTGAGCTCTGCTTTTGAATGTAAATTTCAAATTTTCTTGAATGTAGTGCTTGAATGTATATATAGAAGATCTTTATGTTACAAAAGGCATATGCCTTAACAACATCAACTTTAAGTACAGGAACAAGAACAAAAAAGAAACACTCCAGTTCATATCTAAACATCCCATCTTTTTCTCCCTTTTTCTAAGCTCTCTCTCTTTTTCGAAACTTTCTCCATATATTCCATATATTCTCAATCTCTAATTAGGTTATACCAGCCGGATTCTATCATTGCCAAGCTACTTAAAGCCAAGTATTTCCCACATTGTTCTTTTTTAGAGACAGAATTGAAAGGTGGTGAATCCTACTCCTGGCGTAGCATTATTTCAGGCCGTGACGTCCTTAAGTTGGGCCTGAGATACCAGGTTGGTAGCGGCTGCAATATATCTGTGTGGAACGACCCTTGGATACCTATTCCACATTCTTTCCGGCCTTACTCACCTATCATGGAGGGAATGGAGGACTTAGTGGTGTCTGATTTGATTGATTTTGATACAAAGACTTGGGCTACAGATTTTATGAAAGAATTATTTACGGAAGGTGAAGTGGAGAGGATGGCTTCTATTCCTCTTAGCATTCGTGGAGCTGATGATCGTTTGATTTGCATTACGATAAGAAAGGCATGTATCAGGTGCGCAATGGGCATCATGTGTACAATGCTGAAATATTTGAGTCACAAGAACCGGGCGTCTACTAATTCTTTTGGTGAGTCTGGAGCCGTAAGTCGTAAATATTGGAATAAACTCTGGGGTGCCAGAATTCCTCCCAAAGTGAGACTATTTGTTTGGCGGCTCTTGAAGAGCATTGTACCTACTAAAGAAGCTCTCTGGCAACTTAGAGTTAATTTGGTGGATCACCATTGCATGTTTTGCATGGAAGAGGTAGAAACTGGTACGCATTTATTCAAGTCATGTTATGCTTTGCATGGGTTTTGGTTCCTTGGTCCTCTCAGATTGCATGCAAAGGACCACCCGGCCAAATGTTTACGTGATTGGGTGTTGGATATGATGGATAGTTTAAATGTTGATCAATGTGACCTTTTCTTCATGGGTTTATGAGCAATTTGGCCGGAGCGCAACAATATAATCTGGAAGGGTGCAAATTTTCAACCTATGAACATGATTCAATGGACTACTAAGAGAAGACTTCCAGAAGTACCATATCCGAAGACGGTGAGGAAGCAAAGGAGACCTCTTTCCACTTGGTCTAATCCTCCTAGTGGTGGTCTGAAAATAAATGTGGATGGGAGCTTCGAGCTGAAGATGGGAGTCGAGGTATTGGAGTAGTAGTTAGGAATGTAACTGGTATGGGTATTGCTGCGTTGGCTAAGCCTTTTTTACATGCACACTCGGTCCTTACTATGGAAACGGAGGCGTGTAGAGCTGGTTTACTTCTTGGTATTCACCTAGGCTGGACTGACATTGATTTTGAAAGTGACTCTGCCATTCTGATTGCTGCTCTCAAAAGTGAGGAGAAAAATTTATCTGAGGTAAGTCGAGTTTTAAATGATTGTAAAGAGTATATGTGTGCTTTTCAATCAGTTAGAGTTCGACATATTTACCGTGAAGCAAATGGTGTTGCGGATAGGCTTGCTCACCTTGCTAATGGTTGTGCTATTGATGATTTGTGGTTAGATGAGATGCCTGCAATTATTCAGAATATTCTCAACGAGAATCAATGTAACTGTTTCTATATATGTAGCTCAGGGTTCAAGTTTTATGTCTCCCCCGATGCTCTGGGTTTGGAACCCAGCCTAGCTGCCCAGCCTAACCTTCCAGCTAGGCTGGGTTCCAAACCCCTTAAAAAAAATGTATCAATTCCAGTGGAAGCGCTTTTGTAACAAAACCAAACCAATCTTAGGCTTAGTTTGGGATTGCTGTGCTGTGACAGAAAGCACTTTCGAACTTGCTGTGAGAGGAAGCACTTTCAAACTTGTTGTGAGAGGAAGCACTTTCGAACTTGCTGTGAGAAGAAGCAGCTGAGGTGTTTGGTAAACTGTTTTGAAAAGTGTTGTGAGAACGAAAAGCAATTTCTAGGTGTTTGGTAAGTTGCAAGGCAAAAGTGCTTTGGCTGTGTATAATTACCAAAATGGGCATACATAGTAAGATATGCTACTAAAATACATAATTTTGTTTTTTGATTATGTAACCATACCAAATGAAAAAATTTCTCATGTATTATTCTTCTACCCTTGGTTGGACTGAATAAATTAAACCCTTCAATATGCATATTATGTTTTACTATTACACAAAATAAGTATAGAATATTTGGATTAATTTCCCGACCATAGTTCAACAGGAACCATTACACAAAATAAATTAAAGTCACTTGAAATTTTCAACTAAATGGAACTAGTAGATGCATTCATTAGACTTTGTGCAATTGCATTTCTTAACACCTCCATTTCTTGTCTTCTGGACCATCTCCATCATGTTCATTATCCTCCATATCTTCACTAGTCTCTTCACTTGTGTAATTTCCACTTTCATCAAAATCAATATCTCGTTGAGCATATCTTCTTATGTAGTTATGAAGAATCATAGCAGCAATAACTATCTTCACTTGTTTTATGGAATATTACTAATTCTTCCTTGTATACACCAACAATAGCAAAAGGAACTCTAGCTGGATTCAACATAGGTCCCAAAATGTTGAATACAGTCTTTACTTTTAGCTTTTTCCTTACAGGACGAACGACATTCATTGCTGGATGATACTTTGGTGCCATCATAAAACCAATGCCTACTTCATTAACACATCTCGCGACCCCCTATTTAAACAAAAAACAACATAAAAAACTGCATGAGCATATGCATAAACTGTTAGCATCTGAACTCTTTTGCGTTTTATTCTCACAAAGCAAAAACACTAAAGTTGCACATTTTAAACTTTATATTTTGGATATTCTTGACGGAATTAGAAAGGTTAAATTCCGATCTATTCATGTCAATATCTTGCAGCTATAAAACTAAACAACTATTGCAACCAATATGGTTTGAGTAGGCCTTGTTTATGGCATTCAACCGGATCTCCTTGGTGCCAACTAACTAGACTCTACTGTACCATCAATCCATCTTTTTAAAACAAACTAGAAAGTACGCCCGCGCGATGCTACGGGTTTAGGCGATAAGAGTAGTAATCACAATCTTAGAATGTTTGCTGAATATGCTATCGTTTTACATATCATAAAAGCTGGCTCACAAACTTTTTCACTAACTCTTACAAACTTGAGACTATTCCAGCCTACATGCATAAGAGAAGACAATTGGTAAGGAAACTGATGAGGTACGTTCATTGGTTTAAAATGGTACTAACTTTGGAAGTAAGTTGTCCTTTCGCATCTCTGCTAGGACCACATTTCTCATTGATGAAATTTACAAAATCTTTTAAGTCTCAGCCTCCACCATACTCTTCACCATCCTTGTTGCCCTTTGGAAAAAAGAAATTCAATATCGGATATCAACTCACTCCATACCTGCACAGGACTTGCATTAGGCCATGTATTTATCCCTCTACAATCTCATTTTTCTTTTTAACAGAAATTCCCTTATCATACTTTGTCAATGTCAAAACAAATTGACCAAAACATAATAAACTCACTTCTCAACCACCGTTAGTGCTAAGATCACTCCAATTGCTCCTCCAGATAAGGATGCTACTATGGGATCAACTTCACTGCAATTTGACAGAGAAGCACGTCAATCAATGAAACTGGAAAAGACATTAGTATTAACATCATTAGCTTGATATCCACATACGTAACATGGTCAGTTTCCTAATGTTTGAAACTTGAGGATCCTGACCCTACTTCTTGATAGTTCTAAATCAGAAGATACTAAAATGAGAATAAAGTTGAACTAAAAAACAAAGGGTACCTGATAAAGGTGCATGCATTAGTTATATTTCTCTCTCTAATTCTTCCATTATCAAATCTATACATTCCTCCATTTCTGCCTTACAGATCACCAGCCTCTTCCACATTGCAAGTTGAATTAGATGCAAGAGAATACTTCTGTGTGGCTGAAAATTCTAGCAAACCCAACCTATATATAATCTCCTCCATTTTGGCTGCAAGGGACGAATATGCCACAGCCAACAATTCCATAGTCCAAGCTTTGTTTTCTTTTCTTCTTTCACGTTTGCTCTTCACTTAGTGAAAAGTATCTACACAACTGCAAAATTCAAAAATCAATGATCAATGATCAATTCATGAAAAAACAAACATAACAAAAATCAATCATTGTATATCACTATAAATACAATCTTCCAATTACAAAAACATCTCCAATTTCTGAACTAAATGACCACTAATAAATTTCCAAAAACACCTCCAATTTATGAAGCCAACACCTGATTTACAAAGCCAATTACTAATTACATAGTCCTCCAATTTACTGTAAAGTTTGTAGGCTAATTCTAATCTAACAAAAACAACGAAAACCAACCATAAACTCAAAAAATACTTGATCACCACTCCAAAGTTTGCAGTTGATTTGTAATATAAATCATGTCTAGAAATTGTCAAGCCTTAACAAATTCCCCTAGAACCTGCACCCAATATTGGCCAACTCCTCCATCAATCCAAGAATAATACCTGCATTCTAGCCTTATAAAGACTCGTACTCAAACTAATTGGTCTATAACCAATAATCAATGAGAAATTACAATAATTAAATCATGAACATTCCAGGTTTAACACATTGTAAAAGCAAATGATACCATCAACTTGGGATCAAACTTTTCTTTCAAAAACTAGATATAAATAAACGAATAAACACGCAAGTTCATCCCACTTGGAGCTTAAAATGCTCAGACCATTCTTAGCTGCTAAGAATCAAAGGTTTACCATAATAAGTTAATAACCATCAAAACTTCTTAACATATACACTCTGATTCAACCAGCAGAACAAGGTAGTCCATATTCCGCTTATCAAGCTTTAAAGATATATAAATCAGTTCTTCACTGTCACACTAAGCTTGCCTCTGGTTCAGGTCAATCTAATTCAGAAATTTCACAGTGAATGCTCTAAGGCAATGATACTACCTCTTCAAATAATCACTAACACATGAAACAATAACAATCAAGAACGGCCAGTGCCGAGGGGGCTTTCATCAAATTTCAACAATCAAAGCACCACAGGTAGTCAAATTCATCGCTAAACCAATCTCTATCTTAAGCAGGACAATTGCACTAACTCAAAAATTAAAACTTTCAGCTTCGTATCCGAAATTAAGCAACAAACAAGCTTTAATAATGCTTAAAAGCACAAACCCAACTCACAAAAGAATACCAATTACATGAGTACGAATCAAAAAAAGATTGAATCTGAAAGAGTAAGGTAAAGAGAGAAAGATTGAACCTTTCAGTGACGAGAATCCACGAATTGAAGGTCACCACCGACGAGCTGAAGAAGAAGACGCAGAGGAAGGCCGAGAGAATCCACGACGAGCTGAAGAAGACAGCGCGGAGGAAGGCGGCGACAATCCACCAATTGAAAGAGGTCACTAGCGACGAGCTGAAGAAGAAGGCGATCTGAGAGAAGACTAGGGAGAACCAGACACCGAAGAAGAGGAAGGAGGAGATGTGGAATGGCAGTGATGGCAAAGAGGAAGGAGGAGATGTGGAATGAGACGTCTGCCGCGATGGGTTTGCTGTTTCGATGTAATTTTCAGAAAAGGAGGAGGACAGAATTGGCAGTTCTCCAAATTTTCATTAAACTCTACTGTTCATGCTCCGTGTTTTCCCAAAGCAAGTCTTCAAAAGCTACAAATTGTAGCTTCCCAAATTCAGCTTTACGGAGAAGCAATTTCACCCAAAAGCAGCTTTTAGAGCTTTTACCAAACACCATGTTCTTGGCCCAAAAGCAGAAGCAGCCCCAAAAGCACCTCAGGAATCAATCTCAAACTAAGTCTAAAGAACGGATCCCAAACAAAGCCTTTATACTTAAAAAATTCATTTTTTTTTTGATTAAAAATTCCTTTTCCTTTTTGCTTAATTTAACACTTCTGAGACCTCCATGTTGACGATGAGTATACAATTTTGTCCTTATTTTGTAATAATTTACAGCCTTGCCATCCGCCGTAGCTATAAAATCCTTCTTCGGTTTGCGCCCAAATTTTTTTCTTTCCTTTCTCTCACTCGGTCGCTCTCCTTACTGACCTTGCTCTGAACTGTATGGAGCTTTCCAATTTCAATCAATTTTTGAAGAAAGCTCAGAAGCTACAAGCTACAACTTCGACAACAGTGAACGGTCGGTAAGAAGTTTCTAGAATCAAGTATGATTGAGATTTCAGTTTCAATTTTGATTCAGTATTGAAATAATTGAGTTCTTGATTTTGGTTTGTGAATGCCATTGGTGTTGTTAATGTTAGGACTCAGTACACTCCTTATGAACATTTAGATGATTCTATGCTTCAGCAATTGAATATCAGTGTAAACTGAACACTCTGTGATTCCTATCTGTGAGATTGAATTAGGTTTATCTATCTGAGGATCGAAGGGTGCATTAAATCGAGGTTGGCTCTGGGAATTCCGGCATGGAAATTGCTTTGGATCTGGCAAACGATAGTGCAAAGACTTCAATCATTGTTCAAAGCCCGGTAAGGTAGTCAAAATCTGACTTACCTTTATTTATTATGTATGATATTTTGTGGTTAAATATAAGATTTAGCTTAACATTATATGAAATGATGTGATATGCAGGTTCATTTTTTGTCAAGAAGGATGGTTTACTTGGCCTTGGTTTTGTTAAGATATCTTTCATTTAGCAAAGTGGATTCTTTGATGGTTTTGCTTAGCAATCTGGTTTATGGAGACCTGACCCAAGTACGGGATACCCAGGCCAAAAGAGGGCCCTTTCTTTATGAAGATCAAGAACGACAAGTATCCGGCCATTGATGTCGGCGCCTGTAGTAAGATCAAGTCCGACGAGATTCAGGTCAACAAAACATGATCCTCTGCCTCATATGTCAATTTTTCGGTTTTATTGTCATTTTTTGGTTTTTGTTTTGAGTTTGTATTAACAAGATAACTAAATAGAAGTCTAAAACAACAACTTGCAATGCTTTTTTTTTATCCATGCAGGTTTTACCTGCAGAAATAGGCAGCATAAGAGGAAGCGATGTGGAACTCAAAAGGGGAAGTCATACCAGTTTGAGTCCATCGTTTTCTGCACCGGATTCAAGACATCAACAAGTTTGTGGCTCAAGGTGATTATACTAATCAATTACAATAAACAAAGTGCTGTTGTTTTTTGGCCTCAATTCATATTGATTTATTTATTTTTATTTTTTTTCCTAGGCAGATGATTATCTTTTGAAAGAAGATAGGATTCCAAGACCAAGTTCTCCAAACCATTCGAAGGGACAGAAGGGTTTGTATTGTGTGGGACTACCAAGAAGCAATTTCCATTTTTTATATGTTCTGTGGTCATTTTGTGAAGATGCCTACTTTCTTCGTCACTTGAACCATTTATTTGTGAAGGCATGATTTGGATGATCTCATGTTCCATGTAATTGCTCCCTTGCATCTAGATGAGAAGTGAATTGTGTTGTAATCATAAGAAGCGAGGAAATGGTGGACCACAATTAATTAATTAGCATCACTGATCATAAATACTTGGTCTGCACTGCAAAACCTCACTTAGTTTCAGGTTTTGATCTCATACACAGGCCTGAAATGCACTTCTTTGTTGTCTGCTTTCCATCGAGTAATATAGTATCATTCTGCAGAAATCACGATCCAAGTTGATCTTTGTTTCATTTGTTTATAGTTATGATTTAATAGTCAATCTGTAGTTCTAATTAGAATGAAGTACAGATTCATAAAACATAATGTCTTGGTATCTGTTGATTATTTTTGTTTATTCATTGATGGTTTTATTATTTCTCGCTCTAATGATATTTCCGGAATGATTGGCTTCTAACGCCTTATGGTTTTATCTGTAGTTTGGAGCCAAAATTTGTTTAATCACCTCTCTTCGGGATACTTGCTACATTGAGATCCTTCCTAAAGACAGGAATCCTACACAAGGTATATCTCATCTGCTTACTGCATCTTAACATCAAGCTGCATTGAAACTTGAAAGAGAATCATAACGCATAACATATGTCAGTTTCTGTTCAACCTTTGTGTTATATTGCTATAGTAGAACTTCCAAGTAAAAGTCAGTGAGGGTTCTTTTGTTTTTTCTTCAAACTTGACCACCCTTTTGTGTTGTTTTTCAGAGCTTTGGCTGAGCTTTTGGAGCGAAGTGCATTACAACTCACTATATGCTACTGCAGGTGATGAACTAAACTGCTATTACTCAAATATCTTATTTACAATTTTTTTTTTTTTTTTTTGCCCGACAGTCTGGATATAGTACTCATTCTTTTACTAATCTATTTACAGATGCATGTTTCCACAAGAAGTCCCAGAAAGAACCATTGGCTTTTCTAGACTGCAATTAGCAAGCAGACAGACCATGATGTAATCTTAGTCTGCTTGCCGGTATCCATTCTACTGTCTTTGGCAGAATTAGAAAATGAGACAGTGCCTTGGTTGTTTCTTGTAACACCCCGACCCAGCTTAATCAATCTCATACCTGACCGGAGATGGAGGCGAGTCGACCGGTGTGCACAGGGGCGACGCCGGAAAAGTCAGAAATCGCGGTAAAGCTTCGAATCTCTCTCCGAAATCTGATCCAAGCCATCGGCGTGACGGCGACGAGTAGTCGGAGGGACTAGGGGGTCTAGCGTCGTCGACCGGTGGCCGGAGATCGGCGTTGTGGATTGGTTTCCTCGGTCGGCGAGTGCTTCGGTCTGAGAGCACCGAGCTCTCCTATTCCCTCTCTCTCTCTCTCTCTCAAACTTTCTCCCTTTTTCCTCCCTGAGAGAGATATGAGGCGGTCCTCCCCAAGTTTCTCCTTTTATCAAGAGACTTAGAGCATCTCCAACAGTGATAGCTATCTTCATAGCTAAAAGTAGCTAAAATTAGAATATAGCTAGTTGAATATTGAGTTATGCTCCAGCAGAATACCTAAATCTCAAGTTAAATTTAACTTTTAGTTAAATTTCTCTTTTCTCTAGCTAAATATAGCTAGATTTTTTAGCTAAAGCTAAATTTAGCTTTTGTTTAGCTAGTCTGCTGGAGATCAAACTTAGCCTAAAATCAGTTAAATTTCAATTTTTTTTTTAAATAAGTATTCTGTTGGAGATGCTCTTAGAGAGGGATGTAGAGAGTTCTCGAGAGTCCACGTGCTTCCCCCTCCCATCGATCTTATCTCCCCCTCCCCATTCTAGAACCTCCTTGATTGATCTGATCAACACCTGTAAATAGATTGGTCCATTTAACAATGGACGGTCCTGATCAAGCGGTGAGTGGATCAATGGCTCACATCGCTCCATCAACTTTCCGTTTCTTGATTTCATTTCTTAAATTCCACAACTTCGAACAATCACCATAAATAGCTCGGGTACTCGGAAAATTCTCCGAAAATTTCCACGAACTCGTCGTGTCGTGTACTTAGTTATCCAACTCTTAAACTAGAGATTTCACTTTGTGAAAAGTTTTGAAAATATTCCCAGTGCTTTAACGTTTATTGAGATCGATAAGTAAATTATCGAACTAGGTCACTTAAGCTCGATATCCGGGCTTACAGATTCTTTTATTAACGTCTCAATGCTGGGTATTACAAACTCACCTCCTTAAAAAATTTCGTCCTCGAAATTTAAAGTAGGTCGACGAAAGTACATAACATATCATCTAGTTATTCTTTATAACATTCTTTTGTTAACATTCTTTTGTTAACATTCTGCTTACTGATAATCACCTCGCTATCAGATGTAGAGGTGATGAAATTTGTTTGTACAAGTCAAAATCCATTTTCACTCTAAATGAGGTAGAAAAGTTGTCCCCTACAAACATTTAAATTCCTGACCAAATACTATGTTTAATTCTTTCAAGGTAATCAAACTTGCCGTTTAGGCTACTTTGGTCAGGACGATCACGTTTATATATCTAATCGCTTCTCCCGAGTCGAAATATTATTCCCTCTCGTACTTCACCTTTGGACCATTACTAAACATACTTTGGGTTTATTCTACTTACTAGTAGAGATAAGTCTATAATTTCAGACACTTGATCATATCAAAATTCACGTGCCCATATTTCTCAACTTTACATGACATGTCTGGTATTGTCTTCTGTTCAGTCCAAATTTAATAAATACCACATAGATTGCAATTCAGATCAGACTTGACCAAATCCGGTCTTGCTGTCCATAAACCGCAAAACCTCTAACCATGTCTGGTTTTTCAATGCAAACTGACCATTGCCATTCCTCAAGTCACAGATCTATTTTCATCGTTAATTTTTTTCTTTTCTTTCTCTTTTTCCCGGTTAGAGCCCATTGCTCGCATTAAGGCCTCCGAGCACACCCCGTACTAAGCGGATTCCCGATTGGGTTTGGGGTCTTTCACCCTAGGGAAGCACAATCCCTACTTAATTATCCGCTCGTCCCACGAGCCCCAATCAGGTTTCGGGTCTTTCACCCAAGGGAACTCGATCCCTCCTTAATTATATCCCGGGCCTAACCAGATTCAGTCCATTTACTTGTTGCTTTTACATTCGTGCCACAAAATGAATCGCTTTTTATTCATAATGATTTGATGATTACATACAAATATGCAATCCTGTTCATTCATTCAAAATGTGCATATATATGAAAAGTGTGCATCAGTTGCAACCCCATCCAAACAAAGTAACTATGCAAGTAAATCCCATTTTAAGAATCTCAAGGCATATCACAATGGTAAAAGTAAATTGACCAAGTGAAAGTAGTTTACCTGATAAGTTACTTGCGGCCGAGATTAATAGGTCCTTCCCTGGCTTCGTTGATGGGACGGGATATGTATATAATTACATACACAAATGCACAGCGAAAAGAATACATTCGTACAAATAATATAGACAAATATTTACACTCCTCAAAATCACGTATGAAGGCTCATTTAGTTCCCTGTGAGCTGTTACTTCTGCACAACTTCTCTATAATAATATTAGTGGCCGGAAATTACCAATTTACCTTTAACTTTCCTGTAAGCCAATCAAAATGATTAAAACAGAATAATGTAAGAAGTATGGGATATACGTGCAGTAACATGTAAAGTAGGAAATTCTTATACATCTTTTCAAACTAAACACACACGACCAAAAGTTAAAATTGTGCATCAATGGAGTTGATTTAAAGGCAATTAAGACCCAAACCAAAACTGATATCTTCTGAAAGTTTCACTCTAAGCACATATTGAATGACCAGAAGATCATGTGAGCAAATAAATG
This sequence comes from Rosa rugosa, assembly GCF_958449725.1. Classification (NCBI taxonomy): domain Eukaryota; kingdom Viridiplantae; phylum Streptophyta; class Magnoliopsida; order Rosales; family Rosaceae; genus Rosa; species Rosa rugosa. The sequence goes on along the minus strand of NC_084820.1, from coordinate 55,693,827 downwards.
CACACCAAACCGAGCTATCACTGTAAGTACTACTACTTTTAGCTTCTTACTATTCGCAGCAAAGATCAGCAGATCAATCATAAATTTGGATTACCCACAATCCAAATTTCAGTTCAGAGAAACACACTAGTGTGAAAAAAAAAAAAATAGCTCAAATTAAAGTGATCTGTGTATGACTCATCAGTTTAGTAAAACCCCATACCAGTTTGGGTGTATCACCATAGCAGATTACACAAACAAATGCAGCTACGCAACCCAAAAACTCCTCTAAAACCCACAATGAAGTCTCAAATGTGTCAACATTTAAACCCAGAGCAATCTTTCACAAACGAGCTGAGATGCCTCTTCCAACTCTTCAAACTTGCTCTAAAACTTCACAAAGCAGAATTACACTTGAACAAGCTCACCAATTTCAACTGAAATACACTAGGCACACAAAAAGTAAATCTTTCTTTAGTTCACAGAAAAGGGAAAGTAAAAACCCAGTTCAGCATGCAAACAACACCCAAATCAAGCAAAGATTCAAACTTTCCTGATCTCTCTTCACCCACATAAACCAAACCAAGCAACAAGAACCAAATGTCTCACAATAAAGCTTCAACAAATACAAAACCAGGAAAACAATATAATGAGAGCAAAAACTGAGTCGAGCTAACACAGAGAGATTCCAAAACTAAGCCCAAATAGTTCTCCTGGAGATTTGAGTCGAAACTGAGTAAAAGTAAAACAACCTCCAAACCAAAACATTGACGAACAATGATTCAAGGCAATCAGTTATGCATACCTTCAAAATTATGAAACTCATACCACAAATTCGTTTCAGCCCAAAGTTGAAACCCTAGAAATCATTTCCCCCTTATGATACCATTTGTAACACCCCGACCCAGCTTAATCAATCTCATACCTGACCGGAGATGGAGGCGAGTCGACCGGTGTGCATGGAGGCGAGTCGACCGGTGTGCACAGGGGCGACGCCGGAAAAGTCAGAAATCGCGGTAAAGCTTCGAATCTCTCTCCGAAATCTGATCCAAGCCATCGGCGTGACGGCGACGAGTAGTCGGAGGGACTAGGGGGTCTAGCGTCGTCGACCGGTGGCCGGAGATCGGCGTTGTGGGTTGGTTTCCTCGGTCGGCGAGTGCTTCGGTCTGAGAGCACCGAGCTCTCCTATTCCCTCTCTCTCTCTCTCTCTCTCGAACTTTCTCCCTTTTTCCTCCCTGAGAGAGATATGAGGCGGTCCTCCCCAAGTTTCTCCTTTTATCAAGAGACTTAGAGAGGGATGTAGAGAGTTCTCGAGAGTCCACGTGCTTCCCCCTCCCATCGATCTTATCTCCCCCTCCCCATTCTAGAACCTCCTTGATTGATCTGATCAACACCTGTAAATAGATTGGTCCATTTAACAATGGACGGTCCTGATCAAGCGGTGAGTGGATCAATGGCTCACATCGCTCCATCAACTTTCCGTTTCTTGATTTCATTTCTTAAATTCCACAACTTCGAACAATCACCATAAATAGCTCGGGTACTCGGAAAATTCTCCGAAAATTTCCACGAACTCGTCGTGTCGTGTACTTAGTTATCGAACTCTTAAACTAGAGATTTCACTTTGTGAAAAGTTTTGAAAATATTCTCAGTGCTTTAACGTTTATTGAGATCGATAAGTAAATTATCGAACTAGGTCACTTAAGCTCGATATCCGGGCTCACAGATTCTTTTATTAACGTCTCAATGCTGGGTATTACAAGTTTCTAGAGGACCATTCTATTGATGATGTGCTTGAACCAGATTGTCATTGTTTGCCTTGGTGTTTGGGTAGCGCAGCAGCTGGTCATTTCTTTCTACGAGTGCAGCAATTGGATATTCGCTGTGAAACAAAGACCAAGATTTATTTTTAATTTTCTTTATAAACAAAAGATTGATATTAACTTTCAATACACAAAGCAAGCACTGCACACGCGCTCTAGCCGGATCTCTTAGTTCTCTCACTAATGTAAAGACTTTGTATTGTTTCTCTTAATTGTCTATGTGTATATTTGTCCTCTGTTGGTTTAGTTATTTAAGGTGCTTATGGTTGTTACTTATTTTTCCCAGTTTCATTTGCTTCCTTCCATTTTTGGATTTTTACTTGGGTGTCCAGAGCATTTTTCTAGGTTGTATTTGCACTTTGTTTTGTGCTCTTTCATTTTCAGTTTCATGTTAATTATAATTTTTCTTTCATAAGAAGTAAGGTGGGTGTCCCTCTCTTCAACTGTAGTTTGTTTCTTTTATATACAAAAAAATGGAGTACTTACTTTTCTTACCTTTTTTTTTTTTTTTTTTTTTGAAACTTAGTGTAAATAATGTTCTAAGCAAAAGCAGTGGAAGAGACGAAAAAAAAAACAACCCCGCAGCAATGCGCGGGTGTAACAACTAGTTCAAATGAAAAGAAGGAAAGAAGGAACTTATTTTCACAACTACTTACTACATATTAATCCCAAAATCTATCATCATCAATATTCATTATTACTTGTTCTCTGAAACTGAGATCGAAGAGTAGATTTCCGCCCCCATGGCCATGTGCAGGAGCCAAAGGAGCCTGCATGCATGCTGCAAGACGAAACTGGGAGCTGGTTGCAGCAGAACAATGGGATCTGGTTGCAGTGGTGCCCCTGTCCCTGTGGCTAAGATATCTCCTGGCCCCGTGTGAAACAAGCAAATCAACCTGATCAAGGCTGACAGAATAAGAATGATGACCAAAATGGTGGATAGAATATTATGGGAACTAGTCTGGAGGTTTTGAAGATCACCTTGAGTTGGTTGTGCCGGAGCCTGAGCCTGAGCCTCCGTAGTTGTTGTACCAGGACCAGTTTGCATGGTGGCCTCCAGCTGCAGGGTGTATAAGACCGGTAGAAGTGCCTTTTGAGACTGAAATGTTTAGTACGTACTAGGCGGCGCGTCAGAAACCTGAGAGATTGTTGCCCAAAGGTGGTGGGAGAGATGATCATGAATAGGAAGAGTGAGGTGAGGGTCGAGGCCATATATGTTGATGGATTGAGGTGTAAATTATATCAAACAAGACGACTATTTATGCTACTCGGCAGTGCTGACGGGGCTAGTGGCGTTTCTACTGTTTTGGAGCACCCTCCTGCTACTAGGTCGAGCTACCTACCAATTCATTTGGGCCGGGCTTGGTAAGGTATGGTGTAATCATATATTGCCTAATCGTACATCGCTTTCCATTTTTCTTCACTTGTTTGATAAAATCGTATTTCTTGAAGTAATTAAGTTTAGACGTAGATATCGCTCTACTCTCTCCCCAAAAAGACGCGCTAGGGTTTTCTCCATTTTGTCTCGTGCTCGTCCGACGGCACGTCTCTGCGGCGTTGTCGTCGGACGGGTGGTCTTGTCTCGCCGTCCCTCTTCGTCGTGCGAGTATGTTTGCTATTAGAAGTCTAGTGGCATGGGTGTTGACAGCGACTAGCGGTAAGCGGCGGTGGTTCGTTTGGTGGAGGGGTCGGGTTGATCCCGTTGGGGTTGCTGATTCTGAAATGATCAGAGTGGTAATGGATGATGGTTGGGTCTGGTTGGATTGGGAGGCGCGAGGTGGTGGTGCAGCGACGAAAGGGTCGTGTTCCTGGTTCCTTTCGTTTGGTGGATGGTTGAGCACGGGATTCAGGTTTTACTTGGATGGCAACAGAGGGGTTGATAGGTGGAGATCGTGGTGGGTGGGGCGTCGCTGGTGCGGCGACAGAGATTGTCCGTCAAGGGCGGCGGTGGGATGGTGGCGGTGCGACTGGATCGGGTTTGCCATGGTGGCGAGCTTGGCTGTTACTAGTGCTTTAGGGTTTGGTTTTATTTTAATGTTTTTATTTTGTTGGTAATAAGACACTACAGGTTGTGGCAGACACAATCTTCTCTTCCACCTTCTAGTGGGACGTTCCTATCTGGTTTTGGGTCAGCGAAAATGTCTGGTTGTGCACAGATGAGCATTATTGGCCTTCTAGTGGGTCGTTCCTGTCTGGTTTTGGGTCGGAGGCGATGGCGGTTTGGAGCAGTTATGGGTTGACGGTGTTGACAATAGGGTGGTGACGATGTTGGGTTTACTTTAGTCCCAGGTCTGAATGTCTGGCAATCCTTTTGGTCGGGTTTAGGTCACAATGAGTGTTGGCTTGGTCGATCAAAGCTGGTCAGGTGGACTCTGGGTGGCGAGTTAGTGTCGACACAAGTGAGTTGTCTAGTTTCAGTGTTCTTCTTGGCTAGATGAGAGGTGAGATGTTAATGCTCCGGCGCTTGGCCATTTTTGTGTAAGAGATGTTGTCTAAAACTCATTGTAAGCAGTTCATTATTAATGAAGTTCTTCTTGATAAAAAAAAAAAAAAAAAAATTTAGACGTAGATAGGTTGTTCATTTTAAATTAAGGATTAATTCATGTTTACCTATCTGAACTTTCGGTCATTCCTCATGTTAGTCCCTAAACTTCCAATATCATTAACAATGTCCCTGAACTTTTAATTTTCATTAGCCGTGTCTAATTCTTCTCACTCCATCCAAAATGTCAGTCAATTGATGAAGTGGCACGAAATAGAATGCTAAAATCCAATATTACCCTTTGTGAACGTTTTCCCTCAACTTAACACCCATCCCAAAAACCACATGCGTTCCTTGTTACAATTCACTGCCAATTTCAATCATTCCTTGTACAATATGGCTTTTTACATTGCGATGAATTCAAAGCTAACAACTAAAATCTCATAAACCTCAAATCAACAAAGAAATGTACTCCATGCAAAAACGAAACCAAATTCTGATCATTCACAAAAGTCGCAATCAAACCCAAATTCAGCAAAACCAAAACATGGCCAAAATTCTACAATCAGATTTGATCTCAATCACAATTCCAAACTTGCATGCAGGTATCCAAAATCCAATTACTCAAAACTGCAAAAAATATCAAAAACAAACTAAAACCCATCCATCATTGATCGAAAAGACGCGAAATTCCCAACAATTCAAACCCAAATTGCATCACAACATAGAAGAAAAAAAAACCCAAAATTCAGCACAAACTTGAATCACTCACCTCCAGCACAAAGATCTTCTTCCGGGCTACAACTAAAAACAATCAATCAATCTATCTACAATTTTCACAATTTCTCGGCGATAGGATTAAAGCTTTGGTTCAACCCGATCGGCAGGTCTGCAGCAAATGATAACATGAACAGGTAATCAAACAACAGCAGCGACAGCGCGTGGGCGCGTGAAAGTCACTTTGGTGGAGCTGATATGCCCTATTTCGAGGGAAGGTAGCTCGAAGTCTCCCGGTCTCAATCGTAGTAGTGGTTCAGCGAAATGATAATTAGGAGAATCGTGAACCTAAACCCAAAAGAGTGCTGATTAGCCGATGGCGGCGATGGTGCATGAGCGCGATTCCAAGCGTCTTCGGAAGACGTGGTGGCTGGCCTTGACTTGTCGCAGGCCGGTGAGCATGATAGTGGTGTCGGTGTCGGTGTCGTCGGCGGAGCTCCGATTGACCGAGAACATAGGAGGCAAATCCGCCATTGACGTGGCTCTGCTACGATGGTTGGAGTGCGGAGGTTGAAACGGTGGCATTTGGGGTTGCGGAGCCGAGGATGAGAAAGAGTAGTAAGAGGAGTTTCCAATTGGCGGCATGGTGGTGCTCATTCATCTGTGAGAGATTTGAAGCCGTTCCCCCAGATGATCGAGGCTCTGAGGGATTTGAGATTTGGGGGTCAATGTGATCAAACAAAGATGGAGGAGGAAGAAATAGTGAGGCGTGGGGCAGAATGGCAGATGAAATATGAATTGTCCATTTTACCCCTCCCTGTGGACCCGACGCCTAAAGAATTTGAACTTTGATTCATACCACGTCATTAATTAACGGACATTTTGGATGGAGTTAGAAGAATTGGACACAGCTAATGAAAAATGAGAGTTCTGAAGTGTTGTTGATGAAATTAGGAGTTTATGGACTAACATGAAGAATGACCAAAAATTCAGATAGATAAACATGAATTAATCCTTAAATTAATAACTCGATTTCAAAGTAAAAATTTAAAAACTTTCTCTACAACAATACAATTTGATTCTAATATTGAAATCATCCATTATGTACACAATTTAATCATTTTCGACAGTTTTGATCAAATATATACATGTATTATGTATATATTGAATATTGGCTTTAATTTGATTGGTGGACAAAGTCAAATGTGAAGACCCCATGGGCTGCCTAGGTTAATTAGGTTATATATGCATCCCTAAGTTAATTAGGGAATATATATAGCAAGGTATTGCTGCCGCAGGGATTGTTTTTTTGGAGAGAAAAATAATTAACCTAGAGTAATAGCCTATTCTCATTTTTACTAGGGAATTGGTTGTATTGGGGTTTGGGTAGAGTTTATTCTCAAGCTCTAATTGTATTCTCTCCAATTGATTATAGTGGAATTTCTGGCCGGCTCCGAAGTGGACGTAGCTCAATCACATTAATTGAGTGAACCACTATAAATTATTGTGTTCTTTGTGTTTGCTTTCTTTTTCGTTGTTTGGTCGCTCATCTAGTTCCATATCAATATTGTGTTTGTTACGCTTCCGCACAACAAACTGGCATCAGATCTCTGGTTCTGAATTGGGAATTCATTGATTGGAAATCATGGTTGATGAGAAAAAGAAAGGGGCTGAGTCTTCAGGTTCTTCGCATTGGTCGACTTCCAGGCCATCAATTGGTAATGCCAAATTTGAAGTTGAAAAGTTTAATGGCACTAACAATTTTGGCATGTGGCAGTGTGAGATGATGGATGTCTTGTGTCAACAAGAATTGGATATAGCTCTGGAAGATAAACCTGCAGATATAGATGATGTGGAGTGGGCGAGAATTAACAAGTGGGCTTGTGGTTCTATCAGAATGTGCCTTGCTAAAGATCAGAAATTCTTTGTCATGAAAGAAACATCTGCAAAAGAGTTGTGGAAGAAACACTATGTCAATCAACCCATCAGACAACAGCCGAGCTGTTGTCTGATTCAGAAAATTTCTGTTGTCTAGTAGCCTGATATCTCTTAGGCCTTCAGATGACAGATATTACCCGTGATCTATATTTCACTCAAACAACATAGGCCGGCCAATAATCTGTTGTCTGATTATGTCGAGATATGCCGAATTATGAATTTCTGTGGTTGCAGATGTAACAAGACGACAGTTATATGTTGTTATAAAGGTTTCTGCACAACATCTTTTCATAAAACTCTATCGTATGTATTTCATTAAGACGACAGAAATCTGTTGTGTGAATATATAGATATTTGAACTATCTTGGATTTTTTCTGTTGTGTGAATCAATTGTAGACAACATATATTTGTTATGGTCTGTTGTTTCTTTTTTACTAAAATGACATAAATATGTCGTTTGAATATGTAGAGGTGTGAACTTTCTTGGGTCTTTCTGTTGTGTGAGTCAATTATGAACAACATATATTTATAAAGTTCTGTTGTTTCTTGTTGACTAAAATGACAGAAATATGTCATTTGAATATGTAGAGGCGTGAACTTTCTTGGGTCTTTCTGTTGTCTGATTAGCATAAGGACTACAGTTAGCCTGCTTCATATGTGGTTTATGGTGACTTCAGACAACAGACATTTGCTTGAATTTTGTTGTTTGATGTTGACTCGGATTTCAGCTTGTTTTTGTTCTTATGCCTATCAACTAACACTCCAATCTTGACATAATAAGATAGAGACACAAGTGCCATTGGCAAAGAAACAGTTTCATATGTATATATATATATATTGATCTTTTCATATTAACAACTCCAAATGTACAAGTCATCAATACATTATCTTAACATAATAAGTACATAGAAACAAGTAGTTAACACAACCTTGTCCCTTGAGCAGCTTCAGTTGTTAATTAGCATTTTCTTCTACTACTTCTGTTCATTCCAATTCTGAAGCAGAGGCTCTTCTCACATGGTGAAATGCTACAACTTTGTCGCCCGCTTTGAACTTCTGGACTCCTTATCCAACATCGAACCTTCATTATGTAGTCTTGAGCTACCTGCAGATAATTATCCAATGAGCATGCAATAACAAAATGGAGAAATCCCAATGTACACAAAATGTTATGTTAATTAATACAAGAGACACACAGCAGACACATAAATTGAACATGCTTTAAGCAAACATGGTATAGGAAAAGTAGCAATCCATGAGCAAAGCCTGGACTAAGAGTAATCTACTAATATAAGATGCAAAATATTGTGTATGTTTTTATGATGTAATCTTAAGCAAAAGAAGAAACAAATATACCCAGTCCCAACACAAAACAGAAACACCAGCAACCTGCAAAAAAGGAAGAAAAGAATATCAGATACCAATCAACCAAATGTACTCCAAACCAAAACCCCTGCAACCTGGAAGTTTTCTATGTACCTGCAACTCATTAAAATATTTAACAAAGACACAATTCAAAATAGATTAAGAACCAAATTTAGTGTCAAAAACAAACTAAATCCTAAAAAAGATGATACATTTCCAAAACGAGGCAAAGTAGGATAGCAAGAATCAGATGTTTAAGAGTCAATCTCAGATTGAGATCGATTTGCAACCCAAAATTTCTACCACATGTTTGGTATGTGTCATGAACCAAAAACTAACTCAAACCCCATAAAATAAACTTAATCTTCAATCATTGCTCCAAATATCAAAATCCAGCAAATTACTCTGTAGACAATTTGCTGAAAGTGTGTTGATTACTTCCAAAATATTAATCCAACACTTTACACTATGTATTTGCTTGACTGGTACGTGTTCATTCTTTGAAAGCAACGGCTTGGCAGCCATGAATTCAACTAAAAGCAAGTAATAGAAAAATGCATATGCAATGTCAAGGAAACCCCATATCCGGTGCTTCACAAAGAAATGCACATAAATATACAAATGATTTAAGTTTGATTGTTCACCTAAATGCATCAAACGATATAGTCCAACACATCCATCATGCAAAGGTCTGAGCCCTGAAAATGAACAAGCAGGAAGAGAAGATATTTAAAGTTGATAATAAGGTGACAAGCTCATTGCGTGTTTGAACTAAGAGTTCAGTGAATTAAGTATATAGAAACTAGCAGCATAAAAACATTGATTATTAGGTAACAAAAAACCATGAAGTACTATAAAGTGACAGAATTCCTAGGGATTTGAAAAGGAATAACATAATCAATTGCCTTAGATTCATAATCCTTGCAGCAAGATACCATTTTCTATTATACCTGAATCCTTCAGTCATTCCACGTAACATTATGATTAAGACATAAGTTCCAATTTCCAATAATCATAAACTGCATTTTTGCATTTGTTCCATCCTAGTATTACAAACTCCCCAAAGTTTGGTAATTACCTGAATAACTTGGAATCACACTATATGGTTTCAAAGGTAAGGTCCTACCCAGGAAATCAGCTGTATTCTTTCACTGCTGAACCTATGAGTGCTAAGCCAGTTGCGTAGAGAGCCACTATCTCGTGTTAATAACCACTGGGGTTCACATAAGCACCAAGAGGACCTTCACTTGACATCACTAGATATCAATCCGCCTTGCAAAAACAGTCTGCATCTATAGGATGCAAACTTACTAATATGCAAAAACAATCTGCAGCCTTAAACCACCATAAGAAGAGTAAAAGACTTTGCTATGTCAAAATAAAAATAGGGTGGTAGATAAAAATGAGCACACCTGCTGGATCGGAGTTACTACTTGTTTGTATTCTGAATGACAAATGGCTACGGCGATGCTCGATCAGTCAACATCAGAACTACCTAATCTGATAACTAATAACATGGGGGAATGTAGAAATGTTACAATACCTCAAATACATATTCACGAGTAATTTCAATCAGCATCACCAGAACAATTCAACCTACAACCAGGCAAAAAAGAAGAGAGAGAAAAATCCAAATAGATATGATAGCAATGAAACATACAATCCACAAAAATTGAAGCTTTAACAAGCTTGAGGGGTCGAGAGAGAGGGAAATGACTAAATAAAAAGCCCAATCTTGTAACCCAAATGCAATCATATAAACCCTAGGCAAACTGAATTGAAAACAAACCAAACTATATCCAGAAATCAAGGGAAAACAAACCAGATCTATAAATGAAGCAGAATGTAAAGCAGAGATGGAGAACCTTGAGAGCGATTGCGAGCAAGAAGTAGACCCAAACTAATTAAGCGTGTGCGAGCGACAAAAGAGAAATGGGTGGCGATGGCGAGAGGAGAGATGGATAACCTTGCGTTGTTGACTTTTGGGGTTGAGTTTGAGTGCGATGTTCCTGAATTCCAGATTCGCTAATCACAGATGGATTTGGGGATTTGGTATTTTGGGTGTGTTCTTCATCTAGAAGGACCAGAGAGAACTCGAGTCGATCAAGTAAAAGGGGCTCCGAGATGAGTCTACAAATAAAAACAAGGAATTGAGTCAGATCCTTGCACTTGTAATTACACATACGCATCCCCAATTCAAACAAAACCTAGCAAACCCAAATCGAGTTTCAAAGGAAAATTTCCAAAACCCCAAATTGAATTCCAGATAAAACCTCAAAACTCAAAACAAAACCCAATAGAAACCCTAAATCGAAAAACAGTGAATCAAAAAACTTACCAACAATAGGGAACCAATACGTTTGACTGGTTTGGAGAGACTGAGATGGTTTGGCTAGTTTGGATGGTTTGGCTGTATTTATTGAAGAGATAGAGATGGGGATAGGTGGTTCTGCGTTTGTCGAAGAGAGATGAGAGATGAGAGATGGAGATTGGCTTTTGATTAGAGAGATGGGAGATCCGGCAAGAAATTTGCTCGAGAGTTTTGTTCTGGTGCTCGAGGGAGAAGGCGAGAGTTTTCTTCTTCATAGTTGCTGTTTGTTTTTTTTTATTTAAAGGCATAGTTGTTGTTTGTTTGAGAAAGGGATTTTTTTTTTTTTTTTTTTTGAAAAGAGGGAGGTTTTTTTTTTTTGGTCTGATAGAAAATGCTAAGAGGAAAACACTCGACCCTTTCCGTTTTAGTTGTGCCAAAAGAGAGAGAGAGAGAGAGAGGCACAATCAAAACGTCAACAATCTCCATCTATTGCACAACAGAAAACTGTCGTCTGAAACACAGCATTTTTCAAACAGTTTCTCTCCAAAAAAAAAAAACTCAAACAACCAAAACTAAATCAATCTCAGTTTAATGCACAACAGAAATCTGTTGTCTGAAATATAACCTTTATCAGAAAACTGATTTACCATGGTATATCACTATATTCAGACAACATAATTTTTTCATTCTGTCGTTAAAATTATTCAGACAACAGAAAACAACCATTCTGTCGTCTGAGCTCTGTCGTCTGATGAGTTTATTGACATAGTGAAATTAGAAGACCAATATATGATCAAGAGTGCTGAAAATAGATTTCACCTGAAGAGGCGGCTTTTCCGATTTAATTATAGACCGGATGTTTCTGTTTCTGAACACATCAGTGATTTCAATAAGATACTTGCAGATTTGGCTAATTTGGATGTGCAAATTAGTGATGAGGATAAAGCTTTGTGTTTGCTAAATACTCTTCCTAACGAGTATGTGCATTTAATTACAACTTTGTTGCATGGAAAGAATGATGTGAAATTTGATGATGTGTGTAATTCATTGATAAATAATGAGTGCCGAAAGAAAGAGAAGCAACTTCAGAATGTGTCAGGTGAAGCACTTGTAGTAAGGGGCAGATCTGATGAGAGAAAACCTACTAGAAAAAGAGGTAAATCTCGTTCCAAGTCAAGAAGTAAATTTCCTGCAAAAGATGAGTGTGCTTTTTGTCGCAACAAAGGTCATTGGAAGAAAGATTGTCCTAAGTTGAAGAACAGAGACAAGAAGGGTTCTGAAGTGAATGTTGTAAGAGATGATGAAGATGACGACTTTGATTTTGCTTTGAGTTGTTCATCAGCTTTTGAAGATTTTGAAGAAGATGAGATTGAGTTTGCTTTGGCTAATTCATCTGCAGTTGGTTATTCTGACAAGTGGATTATGGATTCAGGTTGTTCACATCATATGTGTCCTAATAGGGAATGGTTCTCTACTTTCAAGGAGTTGAATGGTGGAGTAGTTTTGATGGGAGACAACAGTCCTTGCAGAACAAGAGAGATTAGTACAATTCGTCTCAAGATGCATGATGGAGTAGTCAGAGAGTTAACTAATGTTAGGTATGTTCCAAATTTGAAGAAAAATCTTATCTCTTTGGGAACTTTAGAATCAAAAGGGCACATAATTACATTGAAAAGTGGAGTTGCTAAAGTTGTCTCTGGTTCACTTGTGATGATGAGAGGTGAAAGATTCAGAAATTTGTATTTTCTACAAGGGAGCACAGTGACAGGTGAAACAGCACTATCTGAGACTACAGATGATGATGATGCAGACAATACAAAATTATGGCATATGCGTCTTGGACATGCTGGTGAGAAAGCAATGCAGGGATTAGTGAAGCAAGGTCTATTGAAAGGTGCAAAGACCGGAAAATTAGAATTTTGTGAACATTGTGTCTTAGGAAAACAGACTAGAGTTAAATTTGGCACCGCAGTTCATCAGACTAAAAGTACTCTAGATTATGTTCACACTGATGTATGGGGACCTACCAAAATTACATCTTTGGGAGGTAAGCATTATTATGTCTCTTTTGTTGATGACTTCTCTAGAAGAGTATGGGTGTACACCATGAAGCATAAAGATGAAGTCTTAGATATATTTGTGAAGTGGAAGAAGATGATTGAGACTCAGACCGGTCGAAAAATTAAGAGGCTCAGGTCAGATAATGGTGGTGAATACAAATCTGATCCGTTCTTGAAACTATGTCAAGATGAGGGCATTGTGAGACACTTCACAGTTAGAGAGAGACCACAACAGAATGGGGTGGCAGAGCGCATGAATCAGACTTTATTGGAGAAAATTCGGTGTATGTTGTCTAATGCTGGATTAGGCAAAGAATTTTGGGCTGAGGCAGTTGTGTATGCAAGCCATCTCATTAATAGGTTACCTACTGCTGCACTTGATGGAAAAACTCCCATGGAGGTATGATCTAGTAAACCTGCTACTGATTATCATTATTTACATATTTTTGGTTGTCCTGCTTATTTTCATGTCAAGGAAAGCAAGCTAGATCCAAGGGCCAAGAAAGCTATATTCTTGGGATTTAATGAGGGTGTTAAGGGATTTAGGCTTTGGTGTCCAGATGTGAAGAAAGTTGTTGTAAGCAGAGATGTGACTTTTGATGAGGCTATTATGGTTGATCAGAACAAGCAGAAAAATTCTGAAGAGCAGAGAATGACCGTAGAGAGTTTGCAGCAGGTGGAGTTAAAGAAAAAAATTGTTGAAACTCCAATTGATCCAGTGAGTCCTTTTGTTGATTCAGATGATTCAAATATTGAGGACATGAGTATTGAAGTAGAGGCTCCAACCCAAGAGCCTGCACAGCAAGATGGACCAATTGCAACTACAAAGGGAAAAAGGAATGCTCAAAAGCCAGCTTGGCTTAATGATATGGTGACTTATGCACTTCCAGTTACTGAAGAAGAAATTCCTATATACTACTTATGAAGAAGCTGTCATACATGCAGATTGTGTAGAATGGGAAAAAGCTATGGGTGAGGAGATGAAGTCTCTTCACAAGAATAAAACATGGGAGTTGGTTCAGTTACCGCATGGGAAGAGAGCAATTGGTTGCAAGTGGGTGTTTGCTAAAAAGGAAGGATCACGGTATAAGGCTAGATTGGTAGCTAAAGGCTACGCACAAAAAGAAGGAATTGAGTACAATGAGGTATTTTCTCCTGTTGTTAAGCATTCTTCTATTCGTATTTTATTGGCCTTAGTTGCACAGTTTGATCTAGAGTTAGCACAACTTGATGAAAAAACTGCTTTCTTACATGGTGAATTAAAAGAAGAGATATATATGACTCAGCCAGAAGGATTTAAAATTGCTGGTACAAAAAATTGGGTCTGCAAACTGCATAAATCATTGTATGGTTTGAAACAATCTCCAAGGCAGTGGTACAAGCGGTTTGATAAATTTATGTTCGGTCAGAAGTACACTCGGATCCTTTATGATCCATGTGTTTATTTTCGCAAGCCACAGGATGGGACTTTCATTTATTTGCTCTTATATGTTGATGATATGTTAATTGCATCTAAGAGCAAGGTGGAGATAAATAAATTGATGTCACGCCCCGAATTTTAAATACAATTAAAATCCGAAACATGAATTATACAACTTAATAGAATAAACGTCCTGAATTTTTTTCTCACAACAACCACACTTCACACCTCTTAATAATACATCTCACAATTTACAAAGCTGTAAACTGAAACAAAAACTCTAACCCGCACGATCTCCGCCTTGATCTTCCTGACCTGTAGGATTTCCCGCTACACCATTTGAATTTAATAGTGCACCGGGAATTGGCAACAACACAAAACCCGGTAAGCTTTAAAGAAATCTTTAAAGCTCGTATGAGTAAACAAGAAAGAACTGTTGATTTTAAATTACAATTCTTATAACTCAACAACACAACCAACAATCTCAACATCCACGACGCAAACGTCAAACCAATTCAATATCACCACTTTGGTCCTATCTCACAACACTATCACCACTTTGGTCCCATCCCATAACACGTTAGAGCTCTAACTGCCTCGTTACCTCTGACACCTTGGCCTAGGGTCAAGCAACGGCAAAAATACTTCGGTTAACACTATAACCGTCGCGCTTTGGACATCCCCGTCCTCAGCACCATATACTTCGGTTAATAATAAACCGTCGCGCTTTGGACATCCCCGTCCTCAGCACACAACTTCGGTTAATAATAAACCGTCGCACCTTGGACATCCCCGTCCTCAGTACACAACTTCGGTTAATAATAAACCGTCGCACCTTGGACATCCCCGTCCTCAGTACACAAACACTCCGGTTATCCTTAACCGTCGAACTTCGGACACCTCGTCCTCAGAATCCTACTTTCTCCAACTCTATACTCCAATGTAAATCTTGAATATTAACAAGAACTCATCAATCATGTTCATCACATAAAAATATGGTAAGTCACATGTCAATTCATAATAATTTAATCATCCCAATTCCACACTCTTCAATGTCACACCATTCACATATAATCACGTAAATATATATATACGTAATTATCCGCTCAGGGATAATCACTAATACCAACTATAGTTCACATGCAATAAAACTGAGAAATTCATTTGTATAGTAAAAATCATTTTACTTACCCATGGACCGTAGTTGATCAAGTCCATATGATTTTAAAACAAATATTTATTCCATAAATATTTTCACGCAATTACGACAAAATAAGGTAATTAAATTTATTCGGTTCGTAATATGAACCACGTGAGGTTTACTCACCTCTAATCCAGCTGCGTCTTCTAAAAAGCCAAATACATCAATCCGAATCGTCCACCAAATCAATCCGTCGATAACCTAATCCAATAATGATCTTAACTTAGCCAACAACTCATAAATGTAATTAAACGACGATCCAACGGTCAGATCTGAATATAATGATGATCCAACGGTCGGATTCAAATTAAACGATGATCCAACGGTCGGATCTGAATTTAATGATGATCCAACGGTCGGATCCTCACGGATCGCCCTTAGGATCATCCTCCAAAATTATCACGAAGATCCAACGGTCAGATCTTCCTGAATCGCCCTTACTAACATCTCCACAAAATTATATGAAAATCCGACGGTCGGATTCTCACGAATCGCCTTCCGAATAACTATTTCTCAATTATACGAGGATCCAACGGTCGGATCTTCGCCCGTGACCTCACAAAGTCATCGGGACAGTCATACGATCAACATACTAAAATTTGAAGTAAAACCGATGGTCTGATCTTCACAGATCGTAAACCGAAGATAAAACGTAAAAAAAACCGTAAATAGTAACGTAAAAACGTAAATCCACTATTTATCAACTTTTTCTAACATGACCATGTTATATATCAAAACGCTCGTAAGGATGCGTAGATCATCACCTAGATAATAAAAACTCAAAATATGGTCGAATACGCCGCCACAAGCGGCGGTCAGTGGGCGGTCAACGGCGGTCAACGCGGCGGTCAACCACCTCCGATGCAAAAGTCGTCAACTACAAACTTGTTCAAAATGACGAGTTGATCCACTTTCATAACTAGCATGAAGTCTGAAAACGAAAGGAAGTGGTCGGAAATTACCTAGAACAGTCGAGGTGGCCGGAAAATTTCCAGAATCCGGCGAAATTTGCAGAATCCGGCAAGGCTTGATTTCGACGTCAAAACTTCAATTTCAGGCTTCGATTCCTTCTAGAGAGTTGTTAAGAAACTCAAGACGAACGCATTGGTTCAAGAATCACAGAAAAATATGGTCTGTAGCTCGAGATATACCGATCGAAAGCTTCGGTGGTCGGAAAATTTGCAGAATTTTGCAGAATCCGGCGAGGGCTCCGATCGACGTAAAAACTTCAATTTCAGGCCTCGATGCCTTCTAGAGAGTTGTTAACAACATCAAGGGGAACCCACTGGAAAAAGAATCAATCAAAACGATGCACTACAGCTCGAGATATACCGATCGAAGCTTCGGTTTTCGATTTGATCGGGTCTGGCTTCCAGCCGCCACCACGAGTAGCGCCGCCGTGCAAGGCCACTTCTGGGAGCTTCAGGACGTTGAGGCGAGCTCGTGGGTGAAGTTTGGTGAGGATTGTTGGCCGGTAGCTTGAGATATCAAGCTTGGAACCAAAACGAGCTCAAACCGGGCGGAGCTTCCCGCCGCCGCTGGTGGCCGTGTCGTGGTTCAAGGCTGCCACCTGCAGCTGCGCAAGGTCGAGGCGAAGCTATAGGAAGTGTTCTGGTCTTGATTGGTGGCCGGTGGAGTGAGAGAGAGTTTGGAGAAGTTTTGCTCTGTTTTGGGTGGTTTCGGACGTGAGAGAGAGAGAATTCGTTTCTTAGCTTAATTGATTCGTTCTTCCACTCATGCATAATCATGTTAAAGCACCGGCCTTCAAATTATGCAATTGTCCACTAACCTTAAATCACGGAACCGGTGTTTGCCACCAAATTGTTTGATTAAAAAAAACTAGGTTATTACAATCTACCCTCCTTAAAGAAATTTCGTCCCGAAATTTAAGCGCAAGTTAATTACTCTCGATTACAGTTAACCTAACCATCGAATCTCCATCTTTCCCAAAACTGTAGTAATCTACAAAACCACAGCCCTTTGTATAAAAATACATTCCTATGGCCACTAAATCCTTTCATCACAAACGTAAACTCACACAACGAGAATTCACAAATGAAATCCTCATCCCCACTTAAGTCATCAACATGACATTCCTTCACCGCATCATTTCTCAAAATTACAACACAACAATTGCCTCAAGCAACCCACACTCAAATCACCACGTGGCATTGCACATATAGCTGTTTTCACACAGATCGTCATCCTGTACTGGCATACAAGCACAGTAAACACTCCCACAAAGCGTTTCGCTTCTCAATTAGCATCACTCAAAACAAATCATTCTCAAAAGCACGCCAATAAAACATGTCACCCAGTGATGATGACTTGGGCTTGCTCAATCCTTGGGCTAAGCATTAGGGCTGGCCAATTGGGCCGAAGAAACCGAACCATCCACATTTAGAACCGGCTCGAACCAATTTGGGTTTAACATTTGGGCCTACCATTTGGGCCGAACAATTGGGCCTACCAATCGGGCCGAACAATTGGGCTTACTATTTGGGCCTACCAACTTCCAGCTCGGCTACGGTATGAAATTGTACATACCGTATATACGTATGCATACCGTACAGACCGTATATACGTATGCATACCGTACAGACCGTATATACGTATGCATACCGTACAGACCGTATATACGTATGCATACTGTACAACTGTATATAAGTATACATACCGTACAGACCGTATATACGTATGTATACCGTACATACCGTATATACGTCCGTATATCAAGCATATACGAGATCCAAAAATATTTGTAAGAGGTAAGGTTCGAACTCCAGACCCCCTAAACCAATGCTTCTCTCCCAACCACTGAAGCAAGAGCTGCTTTCATTAATAGAAGCACACGCGTTATATTTATTATGTCCTAAGCGAACATAAATAAAATATATCAGGAGGCAAGTCTCGAACTCCCGACCCTTTAAACCAATGCCTCGCTCCCAACCACTGGAGCACAAGTTGTGCTTAATAAAATGTGTACAAATTTTATACTTATTATGTCATAAACGAACATAATAAAAATAAACGAGAGGCGAGGTTCGAACCTCAGACCTCTTGTACACGAACTTTACACTCAACCACTCGAGCACGGCTGCTCACGTTATTATTCATACCAATCCTTTTATTTAAACCAACTGTTTCAACTGTTTCAACAATTCGGCCCAAAACATCCAAGACTGTTGCAGAAACCCAGCCCAACGTATCCAAAACTGTTACAGAAATCCGGCCCAACTCATCCAAAACTGTTTCAGAATTCCGGCCCAACTCATCCAAAACTGTTTCTGAAACTCGGCCCATCAGGCCTCCACCCACAGCTACAGTGATGCCTTGATCCGAGACAGGCCCAAGTACGGCCCACTTGTGTCACGGCTTATCCCTTCCGTGATTTACGGCAGTCAAATCTGCTTTCGGCTACAGCTGTCTGCCACAGCGCCTCGAGATTCCCTCGGTCCCCTTACACGCTCAACACGCGCCAACAGCTTTTCCGGGTTTCGGGGCGACTTTAATCCAACGCGTGGATTCAAATTCTGAGATCGTTCATCCAACGGTGGAGATCTGCTCACCTTGTTCTATAAATAGGTGCATTCTGGAGACGCGACTGTTCACTCCAAAGGAAAAGAAATTTTCTTCCGAGCTCAAGCCTTTCTCTCTCAACTCTTCAGCCTTTCTCTTCTCAAATCCCCAGGTTTTTTTCACTCTCAAATCTTCAATCCTTCTCTCTCAGATCTTTTCTTCCATTTGAAGATTCGATCTCTTCTTTCCTCTGAACTTTCAGATCTCCAATACCCCTTCATCGACCTTAATCCTTCTAAGGTCAATCTCCCACAAACACTCAACAACTTCGTTCTTCAATTTACACTTCCTCTCAACTCATCACCATGGAACCACGAACTCTGCAACTAATGGAGCTACAAACCCAGCAACAAATCGAGGATGGAGGAAACAACCAAGCAGCCGGGAGTAGTGCCAACACAGATTTCTGGCGAAGCCGTGCCAGGTGGGTTCCTACTCCAGATCAAATAAGGATCCTCAGGGATCTTTACTACGACAAGGGAGTTAAGACCCCAACTACAGAGCAGATTCACGAGATCTGTCTCCAGCTGCAACAGTATGGACAGGTTGAGGGCAAGAACATTTATTTTTGGTTCCAGAATGTCAGGGCTCGAGAGAAGCAGATGAAGAGGTGCAATCAGGCTGCTCAAGTGCCCATGGGATCTAGTTCTCCTGGTACTGGTGGATCCATTGATCTCAATTTTGGGTCCACTGGTTCTACTGGTGCTGGTGGATCCATCGACATCAATTTTGGGCCAGCTGGTGGATCCATTGACATCAATTTTGGGTCCACTAGTTCTACTGATGATGGTAGATCCATTGATCTCAACTTTGGTTCCACCTATTCTACTGGTAATGAAGGATTTCTTGATTTAAATTTTGTTTCATATTCTTCCTCACACTTCAACACTAATACCAGTACAACTCTTTTGGCACAACAGGAGGACAAACATCCCTGCAACAACGAGGAGGAGATCACCAGGAGGTTGAAACTCTTCCTCTGTTCCCCGTGCACGGCGAGGACGTCTTTGGTAACCCGAAGACTACTTCTGAGGAAGGTAGCGCATTTGGTTACTATTCTGGTGGCTCAGGCGGTTACAACAGTGGCTCTAACGTTTCTCTTGAGCTCAGCCTCAACCCATCCGGAGCTACCAATTAGGCTTAGTATAGCGTAGTTCCAATTTCCTTTTTGTAATATTAAATCAATAAGATTGCATGTATGTCGTTTCTTCTTTTTGTTAAACCAACAACAACACCAAGGATCAACCTTGGTCACCCAATACTATTTTCAAAACCATTGACAACTCTGCTGCACACATCAATCATAATGATTTATCACAAACAATCAATTAAGTTGCACAGAGGTCAAGCTAGTATCCTCTGAGTCAAACCAAACACAATAATTTCGTCGCTAGAATTAGGGATTAATAAAGCTAAACACTTCCTGAGTTAACTAGGAAAACTCACATCCTTAGAGTTACTCGTGCTAGTCTTATAAAATCTCAACCATTCCCTCTAAAACATGCTCCATCAAACTTACCATAATTCAACCCTAAGATTTCACGATTCATACATCGAATCAACTCCATACCGCATAGTAATTCACTTGAACCACTATGGATACCCAATCATGTCACTATCATCAATACCCAAAATTGTATTTAACCATTTCACCTAAAATCCATAACCATAGAAACACACTCTCGTCCAAGATCATTAACAAAGAGTTGATTCTAATTCTCCCCATTATCTATCAACTAAAAATCAAACTCTATTTCAAAACTTTAAGTGTCCCGTCTACATAAACTTAAAACACAAAACAACCTCAAATATATAGTCGTTCGTCTCAATCACTCAAACACGAGATCAAACTCCTTTCTCACAACTTAAACCCTGCTCATCAACTTACAAACACATGGAAGAATTAACCACAATAATTCATTCCCAAACCGCAATACTACCCACCACTCCACATGAGTCAAGAATCAAATCAAAAACATCTGTATATCCAACCTAATAAGGCAAAAATTCCATCAATTCATACTCGTATCCACACTAGGTACGTGCATAGGCCAACATCATGCCTTCAACCAAACACCTCAACATCCAAAAGAACCTCACTTCCATAAAACAATCACCCTAACTCAATAGAGTTAAATCCGAAGGTTTCCATCCCTTAAAGATTATAACTCGCGGTAACTGAACTTATTCAAATACGAACCTACAAGACAACTCTGTAGTTCTAAGTACTACTCCTTCGAATATTCAACACCTAAGAAATATAGTATGCTTGGCTAATACACGTATAACACTTAAAACACAGTATAAGTCAAATACAAGTCCATATTAACCAAGTCAATACTACAGGGAAGGTGTTAACGTTCCTAAAACGACTTAGCGGCCTAAACAACTTCCAACACTCACACATACCCAATGACTTAGCCAATACCGAAGAGCGCACGATGGGGATCCGCTGCAGACGGGCCATCACTCGGAAGGTATTGACATGTCACCAAATATGTACCTTACGCTCTGATACCAAACTGTCACGCCCCGAATTTTAAATACAATTAAAATCCGAAACATGAATTATACAACTTAATAGAATAAACGTCCTGAATTTTTTTCTCACAACAACCACACTTCACACCTCTTAATAATACATCTCACAATTTACAAAGCTGTAAACTGAAACAAAAACTCTAACCCGCACGATCTCCGCCTTGATCTTCCTGACCTGTAGGATTTCCCGCTACACCATTTGAATTTAATAGTGCACCGGGAATTGGCAACAACACAAAACCCGGTAAGCTTTAAAGAAATCTTTAAAGCTCGTATGAGTAAACAAGAAAGAACTGTTGATTTTAAATTACAATTCTTATAACTCAACAACACAACCAACAATCTCAACATCCACGACGCAAACGTCAAACCAATTCAATATCACCACTTTGGTCCTATCTCACAACACTATCACCACTTTGGTCCCATCCCATAACACGTTAGAGCTCTAACTGCCTCGTTACCTCTGACACCTTGGCCTAGGGTCAAGCAACGGCAAAAATACTTCGGTTAACACTATAACCGTCGCGCTTTGGACATCCCCGTCCTCAGCACCATATACTTCGGTTAATAATAAACCGTCGCGCTTTGGACATCCCCGTCCTCAGCACACAACTTCGGTTAATAATAAACCGTCGCACCTTGGACATCCCCGTCCTCAGTACACAACTTCGGTTAATAATAAACCGTCGCACCTTGGACATCCCCGTCCTCAGTACACAAACACTCCGGTTATCCTTAACCGTCGAACTTCGGACACCTCGTCCTCAGAATCCTACTTTCTCCAACTCTATACTCCAATGTAAATCTTGAATATTAACAAGAACTCATCAATCATGTTCATCACATAAAAATATGGTAAGTCACATGTCAATTCATAATAATTTAATCATCCCAATTCCACACTCTTCAATGTCACACCATTCACATATAATCACGTAAATATATATATACGTAATTATCCGCTCAGGGATAATCACTAATACCAACTATAGTTCACATGCAATAAAACTGAGAAATTCATTTGTATAGTAAAAATCATTTTACTTACCCATGGACCGTAGTTGATCAAGTCCATATGATTTTAAAACAAATATTTATTCCATAAATATTTTCACGCAATTACGACAAAATAAGGTAATTAAATTTATTCGGTTCGTAATATGAACCACGTGAGGTTTACTCACCTCTAATCCAGCTGCGTCTTCTAAAAAGCCAAATACATCAATCCGAATCGTCCACCAAATCAATCCGTCGATAACCTAATCCAATAATGATCTTAACTTAGCCAACAACTCATAAATGTAATTAAACGACGATCCAACGGTCAGATCTGAATATAATGATGATCCAACGGTCGGATCCTCACGGATCGCCCTTAGGATCATCCTCCAAAATTATCACGAAGATCCAACGGTCAGATCTTCCTGAATCGCCCTTACTAACATCTCCACAAAATTATATGAAAATCCGACGGTCGGATTCTCACGAATCGCCTTCCGAATAACTATTTCTCAATTATACGAGGATCCAACGGTCGGATCTTCGCCCGTGACCTCACAAAGTCATCGGGACAGTCATACGATCAACATACTAAAATTTGAAGTAAAACCGATGGTCTGATCTTCACAGATCGTAAACCGAAGATAAAACGTAAAAAAAACCGTAAATAGTAACGTAAAAACGTAAATCCACTATTTATCAACTTTTTCTAACATGACCATGTTATATATCAAAACGCTCGTAAGGATGCGTAGATCATCACCTAGATAATAAAAACTCAAAATATGGTCGAATACGCCGCCACAAGCGGCGGTCAGTGGGCGGTCAACGGCGGTCAACGCGGCGGTCAACCACCTCCGATGCAAAAGTCGTCAACTACAAACTTGTTCAAAATGACGAGTTGATCCACTTTCATAACTAGCATGAAGTCTGAAAACGAAAGGAAGTGGTCGGAAATTACCTAGAACAGTCGAGGTGGCCGGAAAATTTCCAGAATCCGGCGAAATTTGCAGAATCCGGCAAGGCTTGATTTCGACGTCAAAACTTCAATTTCAGGCTTCGATTCCTTCTAGAGAGTTGTTAAGAAACTCAAGACGAACGCATTGGTTCAAGAATCACAGAAAAATATGGTCTGTAGCTCGAGATATACCGATCGAAAGCTTCGGTGGTCGGAAAATTTGCAGAATTTTGCAGAATCCGGCGAGGGCTCCGATCGACGTAAAAACTTCAATTTCAGGCCTCGATGCCTTCTAGAGAGTTGTTAACAACATCAAGGGGAACCCACTGGAAAAAGAATCAATCAAAACGATGCACTACAGCTCGAGATATACCGATCGAAGCTTCGGTTTTCGATTTGATCGGGTCTGGCTTCCAGCCGCCACCACGAGTAGCGCCGCCGTGCAAGGCCACTTCTGGGAGCTTCAGGACGTTGAGGCGAGCTCGTGGGTGAAGTTTGGTGAGGATTGTTGGCCGGTAGCTTGAGATATCAAGCTTGGAACCAAAACGAGCTCAAACCGGGCGGAGCTTCCCGCCGCCGCTGGTGGCCGTGTCGTGGTTCAAGGCTGCCACCTGCAGCTGCGCAAGGTCGAGGCGAAGCTATAGGAAGTGTTCTGGTCTTGATTGGTGGCCGGTGGAGTGAGAGAGAGTTTGGAGAAGTTTTGCTCTGTTTTGGGTGGTTTCGGACGTGAGAGAGAGAGAATTCGTTTCTTAGCTTAATTGATTCGTTCTTCCACTCATGCATAATCATGTTAAAGCACCGGCCTTCAAATTATGCAATTGTCCACTAACCTTAAATCACGGAACCGGTGTTTGCCACCAAATTGTTTGATTAAAAAAAACTAGGTTATTACAATTGAAATCACAATTGAGTGGTGAATTTGAGATGAAGGACTTGGGAGAAGCAAAAAAGATTTTGGGCATGGAAATCTAAAGAGATAAATCAAGAGGCAAAGTTTGTTTGTCACAGAAGCAATATTTGAAGAAGGTACTGCATCGGTTTGGCATGAATGATAAATCTAAACTTGTAAGTACACCTCTTGCCTCTCACTTTAAGCTTAAATCTACTATGTCTCCTAGCACAGATGATGATATGAAATATATGGCCAAAGTTCCTTATGCTAGTGCTGTTGGTAGCTTGAAGTATTGTATGGTGTGTACTAGACCGGATATTTCACAGGCCTTAAGTGTGGTGAGCAGATATATGCATAACCCAGGTAAAGGTCATTGGCAAGCAGTAAAGTGGATTCTACGGTATATTCTTGGTACTATGGATGTTGGATTGGTTTTTGAGCAGAATAAGACGAGTCAGTGTGTTGTTGGATATGTGGACTCTGATTTTGCAGGTGATTTGGATAAGTGCCGATCTACTACAGCTTATGTGTTTACTCTTGCTAGTGGACCGGTGAGTTGGAAGTCGAATTTGCAATCTGCAATTGCTTTGTCGACTACAGAAGCTGAATATATGGCGGTAACAGAGGGTGCAAAAGATGCAGTTTGGCTTCGTGGTTTGCTTGAGGACTTGAGAATTATTCAAGAATATGTGGATATTTTTTGTGACAGTCAAAGTGCTATTCATTTAGCAGAGAACCAAGTTACTCATGCTCGTACTAAACATATCAATGTCAAATTTCACAAGATTCGTCAGATGGTGATGTTCAACTCCTCAAAATTGGAACTGCAGATAATCCTGCTGATATGTTGACAAAGTCGGTTCCATTGAGCAAGTTCAAGCATTGCTTGAACTTGATTGGTGTTTGTAGAATTTGAAATTCCCTACGGGGATGTCGGAGCGGCGATTGGTTTTGAAGTTCTACTTTGGAGAATTTACATCAAGTAAAGCCAAGGTGGAGATTATTGAATATTGGCTTTAATTTGATTGGTGGACAAAGTCAAATGTGAAGAGCCCATGGGCTGCCTAGGTTAATTAGGTTATATATGCATCCCTAAGTTAATTAGGGAATATATATAGCAAGGTATTGCTGCCGCAGGGATTGTTTTTTGGGAGAGAAATAATTAACCTAGATTAATAGCCTATTCTCAGTTTTACTAGGGAATTGGTTGTATTGGGGTTTGGGTAGAGTTTATTCTCAAGCTCTAATTGTATTCTCTCCAATTGATTATAGTGGAATTTCTCGCCGGCTCCGAAGTGGACGTAGCTCAATCACATTGATTGAGTGAACCACTATAAATTCTTGTGTTCTTTGTGTTTGCTTTCTTTTTCGTTGTTTGGTCACTCATCTAGTTCCATATCAATATTGTGTTTGTTACGCTTCCGCACAACAGTATATATGTTGCTTCTTAAAGAGCTATATATTTTCACTCAACTATAACTTAAATATGAGTCGCAAAACAAAAACACATTTCTAATACATGCCTGATGATATAGACGCTATACCCGTAACACAATTAGGCGAGGCAAATAGATACTGATACTCGAATGAAAAAGTGGAAGAATATCTTAACTTCTCCGAGAAGTAATGGACCAGAGCAATAAACGGAACCGAATGGCTAATGAATAACAAACGAGTGAGCAGCCATTTAAATCATGGGATGACTTGACGTGAAAACAATATCAAGCAGAGCACAGTACCCTCTATATATATGCTAAGTTTTCTGGCATATGCTATGTTGACATTTACCAAGTTTTCTTTTGGTGTCTCGGGGTTTTGGCAAAACAATGTGTAGGGTTTTGAATTTTAATCATTTTTTTTTAGAATAGAATTTTAATCATTTTATCAATAGGGAACTGTGGAATACATAAAGATAGATCGAAGACTAACATATTTGGCGGCAAAGAGGTGTTCAACTCAGTTTTTTTTTTTTAATTAAAAAAAAAAAATATAAGGACTTCTGGACTTGTGTTCAGACTCCGGATTATTTGTGACTCCCACAAAACCTAATTGATAACCTAGTCTTGCGCGCGTTGGGACACCTCATGCCATCAACTCAAAGCTGTTGGGGAACTATGTTCCGGGGATTACCACGGTACGTGTAAGATCGTGGAACTTCCCACCTTCCCTCCCAGAAGTTGCATTATCATGGAGTCAACCGCTTGCTAAAACTCTCGAAGTATGTTTTAATTGTGAATTTGGCTGTTACAGTCATAATGTTGCATGGATTATGATCCGTTTTGTTTCTTTACCAAAGTCAACTTTTAGGGGTTTTGGGTTAATGTATGCATGGATATGCGGTAGTTGGGTGCCATATGGCCGGTTGAGTTACAAATGTAGATTACAGAGAGCAATCTATATCCCCTGCAGATTTAACGTCTAACGAGCGTGATTCACGAGGACATGAGAACATTGTTATTGCTTAAGCTTATCAGCTATCAGTGCCCTATCAACTCTCGTCAAAGACTTTGACCTTTAATTTTCCTCTATTAGCATATGTGCTTAAGAAGGGTCATTACACATTGCTAGGTATTATTAGAGAAAAATTCAGGTAACCTCCCCAAACTATTGTGCCAAGGCCAATTTGATACCCGAGCTCTCAAACGTATCAATGTGATACCCAAAGGTTTATATTGACATCGATGTGATACCTCCGTCCAGAATTCGTGACGGTTCCGTTAGAAAAATGACGTGGCAAGCACATGAAGACCAAAAACAAAGAAAAAGACCAATTTACCCTTTTCTTTTGTTAATTCTTTTTTTTTCTTTTTCTTTTTCATTCTTCTTCATCTTCTTCTTCTCTGATGGTCTGGGAACTTTCCCAGAAAACTTGACATCATCATCATGAGGAGTCGATGATGCTTAAGCCTACTTTACTACTACGCCAGCTTCTCTTGTCTTTTCCATCATCCTCACAAACTCAAAATCAAACCCAGATAAATTCAGTATGTCATAAACCCAGATAAAACATGTTGTTCTATCTCCATCATCATCACTCAATATAATCAGATTTGTGAATTTAAATAAAGAAGGCCATGAAATTCGATTTGTAGTTGTTGCCTTGTTGGTGACCCGAATTTGACGCCTCATTATCTCTCTCTGTCCCTTATACTGGTACTATTACTTGCTATTGCTGTTCTAATCAATTACTCCATCATCAGAAAGCAAGCAAGCAGTAGGCTAAAACCAATAAGGAAGACCCACCACCCACCAACCCAGATTATGACCTTTAACACTTTATCTTTTTCTTCTTTGCTTATCATCTAATATCTACACTAGCATATCAAAACCAAAGATTGAGATCACAAAAAGAAAGCTCTGTAACTGATCACTCAGCTTATCGCACGGATCCAACATTTTGTGCAACTATTTTGAATATCTAAGACAGACCCAGATAAGAAAAATGAGTGAATCGAACTGGGTCTCCACTAATTTGATCAAATTGATTCAACTAAAATCAAAAGTGACGCAAGTCAGAGCAAAACCTTAGTTGTGCTTCCCCAGAAAACAGAGCAAGAAATCTAGATCGACCAATCCCAGTGAAAAGAGATCGATGCTCAGTAGGGTGCCTCCTGGGATTTCACTTCTGACCCCAGTAATTTCGCCGGCGTTTACTGCAATTCCGACAAGGTTATCAGCTCCTCTTGCATTTACACCAATCCCCGGAAGAGGAGCTTGTTGACTCCGAATCGGTGCGAGGCGTCGATGACGTTGGTCTGGATTTGGAGGTTGAGGGCGATGAAGTCAGCCGGGTGCTGTTGGTGGCGCGGATGCCGCCGATTTAGCGGCGGCGAGGATTACGAATTGGGGCTTTTCGGCGGCGAAGAAGGACTCGACGTCGTTTTAGCGCGTGAGGTCGAGGTCGGTGTGGGTGCGGAGGACGAGGTTGGTGAAACCTAAGGACTGGAGCTTGCGGACGATGGCAGAGCCTAATTGGAGAGGATATCGGCGG
The DNA here is from genome assembly GCF_958449725.1 of Rosa rugosa. Classification (NCBI taxonomy): domain Eukaryota; kingdom Viridiplantae; phylum Streptophyta; class Magnoliopsida; order Rosales; family Rosaceae; genus Rosa; species Rosa rugosa. The sequence goes on along the minus strand of NC_084820.1, from coordinate 55,665,567 downwards.
GGTTAGTGATGGTTTGGGACTTTGGGTGGTGGTCTGGTGGAGAAGGAGAGGAGAGAGAGGAGGTGGAGAGAGAAGAAGAAGAGTCAGGTTGAAAGAAGAAGAAAAAGAAATGAAAAGAAAAAAAGAGAGGGTAAAAAGTCCATTTTGCCCTTTTTTTTTTGCCCACATGCTTACCAAGTTAGCAAACAAACGGAGCTGTTGGATTTTTTTGACGGAAGTATCACGTTGATGCCAATATAGGTCTTTGGGTATCACATTGATACTTTTGAGAGTTCGGGTATCAAATTGGCTTTGGCAGCATAGTTTGGGGACGGTACCTGAATTTTTCTCTCTTATTATTATCGGTCTATTTTGGAAAACCTTTGTCATTGCTAACTCCCACTTCCCATCTCTAATTAGTTTTGCTTTTTCGAAACTTTGATCTGTTTCATTGTCAATTTTCAAATAAAATCTGGGTTTTTAAATTGAGAATTTTTGTTTAGGAATTTCCTAAAGAATTAGGCATATCCTGACAATAATGTACGAACTATATCATTTCTCAATACATATATTTGCATTTGAACAATTACACATTGCGCAAAATCAAAATTTAAACTGGTAGCAGAATTAGGACGTGGTATTGCTCTTTCCAAATAATTAACAAAGATGTAAAATTGAATTACCATTATTATTTCTTTTCCTCATGAGAGAAGAAAACACAAAACTCCAAATAAAACCCCTTTAAGGCACCTTCCCCCTGTTAAACAAGTTTAAAAGTGGGCGTAGGGAAGTCTTACAAGCTACACGACCATGCATCTTATGATGACCAAGATGTGACGTCAATGACTCAATGAGTCGCCAACGAATTGACCTCTCGTTACTTACAGAGAATGATATTGCTAATATATATAGCTTAATTTTTATCTATTTATTTTTGTGATAGTGGGAACCAGAATTGCCAGTCGAGAAGAACCTTACTTTGCAGTGTTAGACTATTAGGTCTCACCGTTCAAGATATTCAGAAGATGAGTTACAAGTAGTAGAAAGAGCTTCGTACACCCACAATGCAGACTGTGAAATCCGATCTAGACCTGTATAAAACAATTTGGTTCAACAACTGTCTTTAAGGCATAATTGCATAAATTTACTTTTGTGCACCCGAACCCTAAATGTTAAGGTGGCCCTGCTCCACTGACTCAAAAATCCATAATAAGAGAAGGTTTACAAAAAGCCAAGAGGCGATAGAGTTACTTCCATGCCGAAGACAGAAAGGTTCATTGGTTTGAATTTGTTATGCCAATATTCATTGGTGCATTTTAGAATGTTGCCTAGCTATATATATATGAACACCACAGACATGTCCATATAAACAATCATTAATGAAGCTCGTTCTATATATCAAAGACTTTGATGAACTAGTACTATCTTTTTTTGGGTCACACCTACTTCGGTGGATGTGTGCATATCACTTTAGGTCCTGAGCTACCTTTAATTTAGGTGTTCATCTGGTTTAATTAACTAGGTTTAACATGGTGTTCTTTTGTCATTTCGTCTAATAAAGTCGATATTATTAAACTACAAGTATATAGATTGCAACTTTCATGATAATGTTTTAAAGTCTTTACCCTAGATTGTTGCATAAATATCATTTTTGATTATGGTAACCTAGCTAGGTTAGAGCCGGACATTGCCCTACAAGTCTACATGAATAATGAATTTCAAACTTTTCCTTCAGTTTTTATTTTTTAAAAGGAAAATTTAGGTTAGAGACAGATGAAGAGATGATTAATGGTGGCGTTGAGGATTCATGGTCATCTACAATTATGCTACGTACATTTTCCACCATTATACTGCAGGCACACCAATTCCATCCATGTGTGGAACCTACAGTATTGTACTGCTAGCTGGTATCGTTTTACTGCTAATTATGTGTATCTCATGTATAGGTATGTCCACAATACACGGCTAATCTCTAGATTTTTACCGAAAATACATTTATTCGTCTATATACTGCAACAACTCTGGAGTCTGGACAATGAAATGGATCGATTTGAAACAAAACCATGACATCTATTCATTCACTATTAAGGTTTACACAGAAAAGAATATTCTTAATTTATACTAGCCTATATATTTCAAAAGTAAAATATTTATACTGCATATAAATTTTGAAATCATAAATGTTTGTATATATAGAACTTCATTACACACATAAAAGATGATAATAAAGAAATAAATGGGTCAACTTTTCATAACTCGTAAGCTAGCTAGCTTACCCTTAATCGTCTCCTCATCTTAATCTCTCTTATGCATGATATTGAATTCGTGTTGCATGGAATCTTCAGTTAGCTTTATCAGTTCAATATTGAAATTTTCAACCTCTTAAATATTCTCCTCAGTTGAAGATGATGGATATCCAGTCCTCTTGAATATTAGTTGCTGATTTGATCATGAAATATACATATTCAATAAGTTGGAAGCCTCATTGAGCTTTATTAATTGTCCGAGTTAGATGAGGCTAGGGTCAAGTTGGCCAGAGAAGGAAGAAAAAAAGAGTAAAGAAGTTGTTTGGCTCCAAAACCAGTCTGGTTGCAAACAGTCTCTTTTGAGTGTGCCAGCACCGTGGGGTGCAGTCGTCGGGGAGTCCTTGACCTGACTTCTTCTCAAACGTTGTGGACGAGGAGAGCACCAACCTCGTCACCAGGTTTTTTTCTCTGCCTTTCGGAAAAGGACTTCTTGCCTTATGGGTAAGGACTTGTGTTGTGATCTCTTCGCGTCACCGAATCGATACTCAACGTTGTAGGTTGAGCAGAGCAATCACCGGGAAGTTTGGAGAAAGCACGGGTTTGCTAAAGCGTATCTTTAGCTTCGCTGGGTTGCGAGGGCGTTACCCTTGCTTCGCTGGGTTGCAGGTAGGTTTGCTTCGAAGAGGCTTTGATAATCTGTGCGATTGATTGATTGAAGAGTTGTGTGTGTTTCGTCCTTGAAACCTGGTATTTATACCCTAGGGTTCGACTGTTCCTTGCCATAGAATGATTATTGATTGAAGTTTCCTATTCAATCTCTGCTACTTGATTCCAATAAAGGCTCGTTTTCCTTATGGATCTCAGAATGGATGAAGCTATGACCCAAATCCAAGTAGACTTAATTTTGGGCCGCAGGTATCGGCCCGCTATGCTAAATCCCCTAAAGGGATCTTGCCAAAATTACTTTTGGGCTCAAACAGAAGTAATGCAAAATTAAAAAAGAATGATTGAAATTGGTATTTTTCGCTTTATGAGGTTGTTAACTTCTGAAATATTTAAAAAGTTGGAATCCATTTATCTTTTTTGAAAACCTAATTATGTGATTACAGTGATATGGGTTGCCAAAAAAAAAGCCAGATGAAAGGGTTTGTCGGATTACGATTCCAATGTAATTTGACTGGTAATGTTATTGTATACCATTTCTCAACGTTGACTAATTTCATTAATTCTACAACGATCGACTTATCCTTTGGACTACATGCATGTTCTGTATAAATCAATTCGTTGCAGCACATCGGAGAGTTGGACACAATAAAGAAATAATTCGCTACCTCATTGTAGCCTTTAAAATTAGATACTACAAAGGCTTTAGTCACCTGCACAATTCTGACTTTAGTTGTCATAGTGATTGATTGTAACTAGATATATATAAGAGTAATAAAAATACGAAAAAAGGTCCACGAATAAATAGTTATGGTGAGGGATCATTTCTGATTTTGCAATTCTTCTAGAGTAGCATCAGTGTAACATTATCGTAACGATAAGGGATCATCATTTGTACATAGGTCCTTTTGTCCATATGCCAACCTCAACAACCTTCCTACATCTTTTTTTTTCTATATTATTTTGATATTTGCTTTAATGCACGTCATTGACGCCATCACCCACTAATTAGAACAAGTGCACATAAGTTGTAGCAATGCTGCTTAAGAGAAAAAATTGCAGATCTAGATCAGAATTCACAAAATACATGACTTATATAGGACACATCTAGAACCTCAAGTTCTAGGTTGTCTAAATATTTTTGAGAGTTATACTACAACCGTCAAAGTTAAAATAATAATAATAATAATATCAACAAGAACAAAAACATGACAAATAAAATATAAACTCCACAATAACAAAAGTTTTAAGCATTTTATTCTCATAAACATAACTCCAACAGCTTTGTAGGTAGTACAACCATCTCCAGAGTCCCGACCAGGAAACACACGGAATGCAACTAAACACTGATCCCAACGGAATCATCAACATCGAGGGATATCTGCTCACTGAGATTAAGGAAAGTACCGCGCTGGCCGCCGTGGGGATGGGGACGAGCCAAAGGAGCTTCCTGCATGATAGGCATGGGAGGTTGTTGTAGAACAAGGGCGCCATGGGCGATTGGTGCCGTCGAGCCTGGGACCGCGTCTCGTCTTCCTTGGGGATAGGGAGGAGCCAAATGAGCTTGCTGCATGATGAAAAGGCTGGCTGGAGGTTGTTGAAGAACTAGGGCACCATGGAAGATTGGTGCCGTCGAGCCTGGGACCGGTTCTCGTCCTCTAAGTAAAGAAACCAACTTCCGCAAGACGAACAAGATGACTACGAGGATGAACACAATGATAGAGCCCACTCGGATAGCCAACAGAATGTTAGTCTTGAGGGTTTCATCACCCTGTGACTGAGCCCCTGTATAAGTGAGGGTCTGTTGGAGGGTAGAAGCAGGCTCTGAGACTGGCCTGTTTAGGAGTATGCGAGCTTGGGGCTGGGAGAAGCTGATCAACAATAAGAAGAGGATGATCAGTGGTTTTTGAACGAAAGACATTGTTTTAGATGGAACAGAGAGAGACTTGGAAAAGAAGGTATTGATGGAGAAGAAAGATATGGATGAAATGAATCTTTATAGACAGACTATAAAAGGGTCCAGACGTTGCTTTTGTTAAGGGTAGTATAGTAAAAAGTATTGGTTATATTTTCTTCTAGTATATGAAGAGAATATATTGCAAAATGAGTGAAATAAGAAAATCCAATCACAATACAGTTCCTCGTTTCTTTTCGCGATTCTTTCCCCTCTTTTCCTTCTTCTTCCTCTTCTTCCTGAAATTCCAGCAGCTTTTATTATGCGTGTCCTATAGGGATGATGCGTGTCTTTATAGAACCACCTACTTTGAGGATGGATACAAACAAGTGATTCCTCACTGGCTTTCTCTTTAGCCTTAAATCTGCTTAAGGTCTTTCACTATTCTAAAAGGTAACATCTCGAACCCTAATCCAAAAGCTAAAATGAGCACCAACATCACTGGCTTTCTCTTTAGCTTTACCGACGTTGTCAACATCACTGGTTTTCTCTTTAGCCTTAAATCTGCTTAAGGTCTTTCACTATTCTAAAAGGTAACATCTCGAACCCTAATCCAAAAGCTAAAATGAGGACCAACATCACTGGCTTTCTCTTTAGCTTTACCGACGTTGTCAACATCACCGGTTTTCTCTTTAGCCTTAAATCTGCTTAAGGTCTTTGACTATTCCAAAAGGTTAGGGCATCTCGAACCCTAATCCAAAAGCTAAAATGATGGGATCCAATTAATTTCGAGATGCACTGCAACTACTTACTACACAAGAATCCCGAAATCTATTATCATCAACATCTGTTATTACTGATCTAGCAATGATGAGATAATGAGATGAGGACCAACACACTTGATAGAATATCATAGGAACTACTAGCCTGAGAATGAGCCTGAGCCGCTTCTACTTGGTGGGCAAAGCTGGGAGGGATCATCGGGAATAAGAGGAAGATGAGTGAGGAAGATAAGAGAAGGCAATAGACGAGGAGGAGGAAGCCATGTTGTCTATTTTATAGGCTCATAAAGTCTCTTCTTTACACCTTGGTTCACACATATGTCTTCTCCTTAAACAAAATGCGCCGTTAGTTAATTGGACTGACCAATCACAATGGTCAAATTCATCAAATGCCAAAACAAGGTAACTGCATTTTTTACCCATGCCACCATCAAAGGTCACATTATCGCTGCATCAAAGGCTTGTACATATCATAAATATTATTTAATCACGTACTGCACTTTCACCCACAAGCGATGGTCACATTCGTATCAAATGAAAATTTTACCATACATGTGTGTATGCCTATCCATGATATAAGAATAATGCAAAACACTCCCCAGCATACAATTCATGAGTGTTGCTTGCCATCATCATGCTCGAACGTCGACCAATACAATCTGATACGGAATTGGAATCTCTTCAATCTACAAATATGATCATACATGGTTAATCGTTTTGCTACAAATGTTATTGGATTCTGGTGAGAGCACATTATGCCACCTCAACCTTCTCTTGCTACAAATATTACTGATCGATCGTTTGCCAAGTTTTTTTTTTTTTTTTCCATAGCCCACCTCACCTTTACATATGCCAGTAAGAATCGAATTCATGATCTTTACAATGTTGAAATTATAATTTACCCACATGTCACAGCTCACGGGCAATCATTCACCAAGCTAATCACGTCAACCATAATTATATTGAACACTATTCTTTTAGGCCAAAGTTTTGGCAAGTTGCCTATATAACGACAGAGTCAATCCACCAACCTAGCTAAGAGAATTAGGTTGAGGTGCCATTTTCGAGCTCTCTATCGATCAGTAATATTGTCTCAACTTACGATCCCTGTTAAAGACCACATCATGAACATAGAACTATCGATCAATGACGTCTTGGTTTAGACAAGTATTATCAGTATCGCATCCATTTTTAATATCTAGCTTCTACAACAGTTTCAAGTTAATTAACATTTATGCATGTGTTATATCCAGAATTGTTCTAGTCAAAAGTGAAAACTACCATCGACGATGCTGATAAAGTTTACAGTCTTATATGTTGCATAATTCCTTCATTGACTATGCTCATAATGTTTTCAGAGTCTTAATTCGCGTAGTGCATCTAGTCTTGCAAATGATCGAGAACAAACCAACCGAGCAAGATTTTTTCTTTCATGATTTCGTTTCGTTTCTTTTAAATTTGTTTCTTGTACTTGAGTTTCGCGGATGTATAGCTGCATATCTATGCGTGACAACTATCACAGTTTTGCCGCCCACCTAGCTGCTTGCCTTCGTTTTATCTCATTTAGTTTCTTGGTCAACTAAAAAGCTTAGATCTAATCACCTAGCTATTAGCTAAAACCACGCAATAAGCACAGGTCCATTGAAACATAATCGATAGCCTCCGAGGGATAGAAAAGAAACTATTACTCCAAGATTAGCTTCTCAGAGATCGACGGCCTCATCACATGCCCTACCCACAATGGCACAATCTCGAAGAAGGACAGGAAAATATCCCACCTGAAAACTGCCGCGCACCACCCCTAATTTTATTTTAATAAAATACAATAAAATATGGCCATGAAGGCATGAACTCACCCCATTGTAGCTAGCCCGTACAAAAGAAATCATACTGCGTTCGTACAACTGACTAATAAAGTAATAAACAGATATACAAGAAGGCCTTCACCCCATAAAAATTCTGTTAGCTTTAGCATAAGAAATAGAGACGTAGAGAGAATTGAAGAAGAAACGAACTGGTATTAAGTATTTTTGTAACTTGTTACAGAGATAGGAGTTGTTGCAGCTATTTACACCTGTAGCTATTAGACGATCGTCTTCAATTCAGATCCTTTTTGGAATGGTTTTTCATTTTCAGACTGATGATTTGACTTCATGACATATATGCATGACTCTTGGTATATTGTTAATATGATTTATTCTTGTGTTCTAATGTTGTTATAGCTTCTTTTTTTTTCTTATATATATAGAGAAATAGGAGACATAGGCAACCTGCTAAACTACTCATGATAATGAATTATGGGGAAGGACGAGTAAGAACTTGAAATAACATACCTCGAAAGCATCCGAGCTGTAAACCCTGGCGCTTCATTACCAACGCTTTCTCTCGCCGTTGTACAGAGGCAGCAGGCTATATAACATGGGGTAGACATATTACAGGGATTAGTGCCTACCTGTGCAGCTACACCCTTTGGTAAGAATTTGTTAAGGATAACTGTTAGTAAAATAGTAAAAATTTAGTATAGTTTTATTTGTTAGCTAGGAAACAAAAATCAACATACGCAAATTTATGATCTATACATAATGCTACGTACGCACGTACTAATGTTATATTAATGCAAAGCAAGCTAGCTCGGAACAAGAGATAGATCGATATTGAAACAAAAAGAGAGAAATTACTACATGCAATATATGCAACGTACTTACTACGTACTAGAGATGAATGCCAACATCATCATCATCGGCCACCATGGATATGTTTCCCTAAAACTGAGATTGAGGAGGGCAAAATTTAAGTTTCCAAAAAAGGAAACATAGAGTGTGGATTGTAAAATGTGGAATGTGAATTTCACTTCCTATATATTGTAACAGACTTTTAAACCAGTACTATCTCTTTGATCAAACTTTTTTTTTAGTTAAAAAAAAGATTAGGCGATATTAGTCTCACAGTACAAATCTTTGGGCGAGGTGTCTACTCTCCACTCAAGAATTCAAATTTCGATTTCAGTACTTCAAATTTAAGGAAATTTCAATTTCGGTGAAAGTTTATGTTAAAAATAAAGAAATCACATTAATTGCATTTATAAAATTATATTTTTGAATGAAATTTTTACATAGACTTAACTAACTTATAATAAACCTATTTACAATGTAATCTCTCTAAAATTGTGCAATATAATACAACTATGATATTTAATATGGATGAGTAATTAATAGGTTATCTATATGACTATATGTAATATAAATGTGCTGTAAATGGATAATATGAATGTGTTTAATTTTTTTATTATATTTTTTTTTATCTTTTATGGCTGCAACCCAGTGGGAGGCTTAGCTATCAAACATTTTTCACTAATGATTAGAAAAATACTATCGGGGAGGAGAATGTAATACCAAAACCCCGTGAATGAAAAGGAATAAGTACAACAAAAACAATATAAAAAATTCACTATAAAATACTAATAATAAGATCTATTACGATGTGGTTCGATCTAGCTGGTTAGACTGCTTCCATTTAGTATCATACAATACTACTCCCAAGTGAATGAATTTTAATATCGATGTTTTTAGGAGTATTCAACCTTGATTGCAGATGAAATCAAAATGCAATATTTTCTCTATGAAGTAAAAATTATTATCGGTAACATACGAAGTTTCAGTGTGAATTTTTTATATATGCTATTTATGTGTAGATATTTCGGAAATTAAATTTTTCTCCCAAACAAATGTAAAATTTCAGAAAATTTTGAAAGACTCCTGATGGAAATGATATAGCATATGAATTTCATCTCGATATTTCGAAATTACGGAAATTTTGATGGAAATTTCGACAATTTCGGAGAAATTTCACTCCTTACCTCCTCTAAAGGATGAGGACCACTACACCTGAAAACCTACTGTCGGTCAGCTACCTTAATCTTAATTTGATTGGCTTTCATGTGTTGATTTGGTTTAATTAACTAGGCACTAACTTTAATTAACATGGTGTCTTAATTTGTCATTTCGTCTAATAAAGTCGATATTATTAAACTGCAAGTACGATGCAAGTACGTATATCCATAGATTATTGTAACTTTCGTGCATGATAATGATGTAAAGTCTTTACCTTAGATTGTTGCATAGATATCATTTTTAATTATGGGTATCCTAGCTAGGTTAGAGCCACCCTTCAGCTATACACTAGCTTGTCATTAATTCTAGAACGAGGGAATAAGGGACTATTCCAAAACTGCAAAGTCCAGGCTAGGTGGATATATGCTAACCTGAGTAACCGCGGGGCAACTGCCTACATCTTTTCTTCTTTCTACATTATTATTGCTTATTGCACGTCAACATTTAAGCCGGGAAGATATGTGGACGCCATCACCCCCTTCTGGTCCGAAGAGATATTATTACTATCACTGATTACATGCATGCCTGATTCTACGGTATTAAGTTGACATTACCTATTGTGATGCAAACATATAGAATCATTTTTAACTTTATTCTGCAGACGGTATAAAGACTACATTTCAAGATCTTCATTGTAATTAAGGAATTTAACAACTACCACTAATTAATATTCTAATATGAACAGAGAATTACAAACTTTTGACCTTGCCGGTCAGCACCTATCTAGCTACGAGTTGAAGTTTTTTTTTTTTTTTGAGAAATAAGAAAGCTTCGAGTTGAAGTTGAACACATTTCCATCTTAATCAGACGTTACAAAGACCTAAAAACTTATATGAAGTGCATTAAGGGTAATTGACGCAATAGGAAAAGAGGTTCTAACTGGAAGCCTCACACTCTTTATCGATGAATACTTGTACCTATGCGATGTGTATTTTCTTATCAAAAAGTTCGCAGTCCCTTGAATTGGTTGATGCTGAGCCTGAGCCTGCGAATGATCGGAGTCGGATAGAGCAGAGTCGAATTACTGATAGAAAATCATAGGAACTAGTAGTCTGGAGGTTTCCAACCTGCGAATGATCATCTTATATATTTTGGTTGTGCCTGAGCCTGAGCCTGAGCCGCCATATATAGCCGTAGTATGCATGGTAGAAGCGACGTGTTTTGAGATTGGAATGTTATTTTGGACGACCATGTCAATGCATGATATCAATAAAGTCTACATTTCCAAATTGGCCAGTACGTAATTTACTAGATTGCAACTTTCCCAGTACGTAATTGACTTAATTTTCCTGTGGTATCTAAAAAACTGAATACTATCGGATCGATGAGGAGAAAGCCAATGGGTCAGTGGTTGAGTTGCAGAAAATAGCAATCTACTCATGCTAAATTCATCCAATACGACATTCGCAATATGTTCATCCAAAAATGTTTTTCTTACAATTTTTTTTTTGTCCTTAACACTCAATTAAATGTCAGCGCTACTGATAGTCAGTCAAGCGCGCAGTGAGTTTTCAGAGTGGTTTAGCATTTACCCTTATTGGCTTCAAAGTTCTTTGAAATTTTCGACTATGTCAGATTATCCTAAAATATATGGGATGTAATAAAGGATTTGTCATTGAATACGCATGTGAAGAAAATTAACGTCCAAAAATGTGATGATCGATCTACCAAAACTAGTGTGTGTGTGTCTATATATATATATATGTATGTGGAGCATGCATGTACACTTCGTAGATGATGGATCTCAAGCTCAGTTTCAGGGAAAACATATCCATGGAGGCCGAAGATGATGATGTTGGCATTCATCTCTAGCTAGTACGTAGTACGTACGTTGCATATATTGCTTGTTGTAATTTCTCTCTTTTTGTTTCAATATCGATCTGTCTCTTGTTTCGAGCTAGCTTGCTTTGCATTAATATAACATTAATACGTGCGTACGTAGCATTCATGTATAGATCATAAATTTGGATGTGTTGATTTTTGTTTCGTCTTCAATTCAGATCCTTTTTGGAATGGTTTTTCATTTTCAGACTGATGATTTGACTTCATGACAAGACTCTTGGTTTATTGTTAATGATGATTTATTCTTGTGTTCTAATGTTGTTATATTTTTTTTTTTCCCCTTATATAGAGAAACAGGAGACATAGGCAACCTGCTAAATAGTCATGATAATGAATTATGGGGAAGGACGAGTAAGAACTTGAAATAACATACCTCAAAAGCATCCGAGCTGTAAACCCTGGCGCTTCTTTACCAACGCTTTCTCTCGCCATTGTACAGAGGCAGCAGGCTATATAACATGGGGTAGACATTACTGGGATTAGTGCCTACCTGTGCAGCTACCCCCTTTGGTAAGAATTTTTATGGGGTGAAGGACTTCTTGTATATCTGTTTATTACTTTATTAGTCAGTTGTACGTACGCAGTATGATTTCTTTTGTACGGGCTTGATACAATGGGGTGAGTTCATGCCTTCATGGCCATATTTTATTGTACTTTATTAAAATAAAATTAGGGGAGGTGCGCGGCAGTTTTCAGGTGGGATATTTTCCTGTCCTTCTTTGAGATTGTGGGTAGGGCATGTGATGAGGCCGTCGATCTCTGAGAAGCTAAACTTGGAGTAATAGTTTCTTTTCTATGCCTCGGAGGCTATCGATTATGTTTCAATGGACCTGTGCGTATTGCGTGGTTTTACGGTTTTACCTAATAGCTAGGTGATTAGATCTAAGCTTTTTAGTTGACCAAGAAACTAAATGAAATAAAACGAAGGCAAGCAGCTAGGTGCAGTCGGCAAAACTGTGATAGTTGTCACGCATAGATATGCAGCTATACATCCTCGAAACTCAAGTACACGAAACAAATTTAAAAGAAACGAAACGAAATCATGAAAGAAAAAATCTTGCTCGGTTGGTTTGTTCTCAATCACTTGCAAGACTAGATGCAGAAACTCATTATAGTTGGAAAGCGAGTATCTAAATCCCCTGAGTTCAGTCTCCAGCTTTTGAAGGAGTTTGGGAAATTCTTCATTGTGGAATTCTACATACGGTGTAATCTCCTCAAAGCATCCATCTTTTTGTTCCTTCTCAAGTGCTCTTGAGTATGGTATACAACCAAGAGGATCAAGGCTAAGAAACCCAAATTTTCTTCCTCCTTTGTTATATATTTCCTGTTACATTGAAATTATTCACTCTATTATTAATTTATTATCAGTTATCATTAGCAATTTACGTACCATATGTATAAAATGAGAAATTGAGTTTTTTTTTTTTTGGAGTGCTAAAAGCTTACTTTGATTGCTGCAGTTATGTTGCCTAGAACAGTTCCTACAAATTCCCTGTGAGGATGCTGGATGCTGGAGTTTGTCCCGAATATGTATGAGTAATCGTTGCCTCCAACACTAAACAAGTAAACATCTCTTGATATCAAAGTGTTCGCTTCTTCATCCCCTAAATTCTTCCTCAGTGACTCATGAACTCGCTCAAAATTTGAAAGTTGAGAATTAAGGTCTATCACCTGAAACAAGGTTCATAGACCAAATAAACATTTTTTATCCAAGCATGGACAAGTCTCTAAGATTTTTATGTAGCCTTATACACGCATGGCTTTCTGAATGGCAATTAATTAAGGTCATTTACATGATTATAGAACTAGTTAATTGGAGAACGACATCAATAGGTGTAAAATCACAAGTCATGTGTACATACCAAACCGTGGAAAGTTTCAACCAGAGCACCAGCTCCTGCAGATGCAAAATTTGCACCATCTGTAAATTGCTGATTGCCGGGTTGTAGATACGGTGGAATAATAGGTAGTTTTGCGTACTCAGCTGTAACAGTAAAATATTAGGGCAAAGCTATTTTCACTCTACAATTGTATTTCTGCACTCCTATATATACTACAATTATATGTATGTTACCTATAAAATCTGAAATTAGACGACCGTCTGAAAATCTTCCTGTTGGGTTCTTAAAAAAGGTTTCACCATATGGCCGAAAATTTGCCCGATAACTAGTGTTTATATAGTTATTGTTTCCAGCATCATATATTGAATCCCCGAAGATGAAAACGGGTGCATGTTCCTTCGATGACAACCCACGCCCGCTATGGCTTAGGGTTGTGATGATAAGAAGGCTTGTACAGAAACCAAAGATAAAGTTCTGAAAGCTGGTGTTTGTCATTTTAGATGCAGTTAATGATCTTCACCAATTGTGGTTTCAGTTGCTATTTATAAAGGCGTGCATTTGGGGGGCAGGTGCAAGTGTGCAACTGAAACAGATCAGAAATCAAGCATATGAGCTCTTGGAAAGTCAAAAAACCGTTATCAAGCTGGCGTTTGCCATTTTAGATGTAATGATGTTCACCAATTTTAGTTTCGATCAGTTGCTATTTATTTGGGCATTTGTTGTCAGGTGCAAGTGTGCAACAGAAAGAGATCAAGAATATGTGCTTTTGAAAAGTCAAACAACCATTATCAATAAAAAGTCCAAAGCAAGACAATCGAACGTTATCATCTGTTATATTACATCCTTCATTAACTTGTTAATAATGGATGTTTAAGTAGCCATACATTTAACTATTCTTGAAAATTCGAATATTAATTATGACTTTCAATAGTAGTAAGATATATACATATGAGTAGAATCTGGATTGCTTGTCACAATGTATGTGTTCGAGAATAAACTTTGTAGAACATGAAAGCTAAGGTTAGCTGAGTCAAGTTACCTTATTCAAACACCCATATATAGCTACGTCCTTGCTACCCAGAATGTGACATACCAAACTTACTAGTTTCAACTAAAAGTACCAGCTCATCGGAATGTAAATTAAGTTAATCACTCCGTCAGCAAGTTTATACAAAGAGTACAATACTTACGTTTGAAAAAAAAATAGGGTAAAAAATTGACTGAAATGAAATTGACACTAAAGTGGAACCTAAAAAATAAATTCGCTGAGTTGCTAAAATATATCTAGACGATCTTAATATCTATGTAGAACACAAACAGGACCAGAATAAGGAAAGAAGCATAGTTTCGTAGCTAGACGATCTCAAATAGCAAACCAAAGCACAAAGCTCATCCTCTGATTATATCATTCTCGAGTTTGTCTATTAATTCTCTTTAGTCTTAAGTTAGGCTTCCTCTTATTTTAGCCTCTGGGCTTCAGTCCTCAGTGCCTCTGTTTCAATCTTGTTTATATTCCTACATTTTCTTGCCTTGATTAGAATTTTCTACCCCTATAGTTGGATGGACAACTATAACTAGCAGATGCCCTCTATCAGTAAAAAATACTGAAGGTTATTTTCTTTAGTTCAGTTTTGATTGGCCAAGTAGAATTTTGATTGGAAATACATATTCTCATTACCAACTGAAGAAAATTGTAAAAGCAAGAGAAACAAGACAGTAGGCCAGCACCACAAGATCCAAGAGATCATCAAGAGCTTTTCAAAAGAGTACAAGAAAAGTGCCAGCTTTACTTGGGGTTTCAGTGACCTTTATATAGTGTCAGTCATGCATAGCTCAAAAATGCTTCAGATTGAGACAGTGCAAGGTTATATTCAGCCAACTGGTTCACTTATATCCACAGCACCTGTTTCAAACTCCACATTATCATATTGCAAGATCCAACACTGTCCCCAGTCCCAGTACCACTGCCTGATCACTGATGGCAATATTATACTTCCCCATTTAGCTTCCCAAAACACCATTACTATTAATACCAAAATCACGTGCCTAATCACATGACCCCTACTCAGCAAAAATATATCATCATTTTCACCAAAATCTGCAGGTCAGAGTTGCAGCATGTAACAGTCAAAGTTGAGCACATGATCCCACTGATATCAGATCCCAATTGGACTTTACTATCTTTTGTAGCAGGACTTCTAACTTTCTAAGTATAAATCAACCACTATACCATAATATCTTCCCTACCACTCCAATCATAAGCTTCAAACTTATCTCAACACAATCACACTTCACTACTTAGCAGAATTCATAGAGCCACAGAAGAGATCAGATATGAAGGCATGGTCTAGAATTCTTGCTGCTCTAGTACTTGCATTTTCTATGGTATTATCAACCTGGCCGAATGGAGCAACAGCGCAGGCTCATCCGCTAAAATCTGCCCCAACAAACCGAGCTTCATCATCTTCAGAATCCCTCAAAGATTTGCAGGCAAACAGTAGGAGCCCTTTTAAGCTGGCTGGCTCAAGCTTCCGAAAGATCCCGCCTAGTACTTCGAATCCCACGCAGAACAAGTAAACTACTATTCCAGTTCATAGCTCTCCACAACTAGAAGGTTTCCCATAATTGACCTGAATTGCCATGTTTTCTTTGCCAGGTACAGTCCTCCATAAGATGGCTGATCAAAGAGAAGTACAGAAGAAAAGTAGCAGAATCTCGTAGTACCTAGTTTAATTTCTCATTCATTCTTCTCGTCCTCCCTGAAGACGTTACAAGTACTACAATTTGTAATGCTCTTACAATTTTGTTAAGTTGTGAGCTCTGCTTTTGAATGTAAATTTCAAATTTTCTTGAATGTAGTGCTTGAATGTATATATAGAATATCTTTATGTTACAAAAGGCATATGCCTTAACAACATCAACTTTAAGAACAGGAACAAGAACAAAAAAGAAACACTCCAGTTCATATTCAAACATCCTATCTTTTTCTTTCTTTTTCTAAGCTTTTTCTCTTTTTCAAAACTTTCTCCATATATTCTCAATCTCTAATTAGGTTATACCTCCACCGAGGCGGGCAAAAATTTGCAACATTAGACAGAAGTAGATCATCCACATCTTCATGCTTTCAACTTCTTGGGGGATTTAGAAAAAGCATCGTCACCATGCCTTTTCTTCTTTGACTTATTCTTCACTTTAGAAACATCCTCATCTACCGAGACTCTTGCAAACTTCTTGTTGCTCTGTTCTTTTTCCTTGGGCTTGCGTTTGAAGCCTGTTGTACTCAAAAATGGTGCAGGAGATGCCTGGTGATGGTCAACTGTTTTTCCCACTTTTGATTTTTTCTTATAATCATCAGAAAGAAAGCTGCTCTTCTTTGATTGCTCAGTCTCACTATTGTTTGATGGTTTGGTCTCACTAGAGCCAAATGTAGCAGAAAAGTCTCTCAAAGTTGATTGCTTTGATTCTTGTCTGGACCTCCACTGCTCAGGTCTAGCAGCAAATCTGTCATTTAACAAGCGTCAAGTAAGTAAACTGGCAAAATTAACTCCTCAAAAACAATGCGATAATGTATTTTCCCATTTTGTGTAATATGAGCCAGAAGATAAACAGGCTATGTGGTAATAAAATCTAGAATAGGGCAGGCCATTATTAACAAAGAAGAAGGATTGACACACATCTTGACTGACGATGAAGTACATCCAAATCTCGGTCATTTGAAATAGAACATGGTGAACAACTTACCCATCAACATCTAGTTTCCTCATAAGATGAGGACCTTGCCTTGTATTCCAAAGCTCACTTTGCACGGCTACCAACTCAGATACTATGGCTTCCCTCTGTGAAATGTTACCAGTAGTAAAGCACTTTTCAACAGTAAAGGAACCTGACGAGTGCAATGCTAGCTCTCCAAAATGTCCACGAAGCCTGGAAAGTATACAGCATAATATCTGATCAAATCTTGTCTTAATTACCTTAGAACCATAGGACTGAAGCTTACACAAAGGCATCCTGACAGATGCATAATGTCAAAGCTACACAAATGTACAATCTACCAATGAAGTTAAACGGCATACCTCATAACTAATCGGCGTTTCAGTTTTGCAGAAGCATTAGAACTTAAAAATGCTTCAATAACACGAGCACCCCCTGGATCCTTAGCAGCTTCAAGGACATTATCAGCTGTGATGGATGTAATACTTGTAATAAAAGGCTGTATAAATTCCTGGAAAATAAAATGTACTACATTATAAATCAGTATAGATAAATACCAAAGTACTGTAACAACCAGTGCAACGATCATTTGAATCATAATTGCACTATTTTACTTCCTCGACATTAACTATAAAACTTGAACATAGAAAATGTTGATGAACAAGCAATGAGAATTCCATTTAGGATCGAAACCCTGAAATTAGAATCCAAACAGAATTATACAGAGATGAAAGAGGGCAATCCTAAAAGGGAAGGCACTTTCCTTTGAATTGAAAAGGGAGGGAGTCAATATAAATCTTTATAGGAACTATCCAAGAGGCATCACAATACGCTAATAGATTAACAAGTCAAGGTATAGCTACTAACTATGTACAGCAACATCTAATACTATAGTTTAAGAATCAAACTTTAAGATAGGTTACATACAATTTGAAATCGAAAAACTTCTTGCAGTATCAAAGAACCCATGACGTGCATTTTAACACCGCTTGGCCAACTCCAATTAGACTTATCTTCACAATTGAAGTAGCTATCAAGAAACAGTATACGGGGAACAATGCATGTTGAAGACTCACTGCTTGAATATACTGCAGCAGCAAGAGCCTGACAACACTGTAAAACAAAAAATGGAAACGTAATTATGATTAGAATGAAGATCTGCCATCACAATCCAACAAAGCTTCTGTACATAAGTACCATTTATTTTTATTTATCAGCAAAAATAATATTTACCTGTCAACTACAAAAATGCTGAGGTGACAATGAAGAAATTATGAAAAGTAACACTAATCAATGCTTTATTAACCTTGTGTTCGTAACTATGAAGCCTTTGACTTGCAGCGATAAGCGAAGCAATAACACCAGATCTTCCCATTTTAAGCAGATCCTTGAAATTCGAACCAAGTTCCTCCCAGATTATCTCCATCTAATGGACAAATTGACAATAAGGTGTTATAAACGACAAAGCAATAGAATTAAAGGCGTGTACTTTTGTGAAATAAGTTGTGAAAGTTGGTATAGGAAAATGAGTGCAAGGAACCAATTTCAAGCTACAAACATATTATTTTAACTACCTCTAATTATTTTCTCCCAAAAAAAAAAAAAAGCCTAATAGAATATTTTAATTATAAAAGAGTGTGTAACAAGAGTAGTGTTGTGACAAAACATACTTGATCCTGATCCCTTGTATGAGAAATAAGTGCTTGGATGACAAAATTCCCACAATGATGGGACGAAAGGTCAAATAAAGAGTTCCTGAAGATCTTTGAGAAGATTCCATTGTACAAGACGTCAGGAGCTACTTCCAAAACAACCTGCAATTTCAAAAAATAAAGTCAAATGAAAACAAACCACAGCTCACATCAAGAAGAAAAGGTTACCAGAATACAAATTATCAGTTAATGAACTCGTAATTCATTTTTCATATCATGCACATTTGGCCAGCTATATCGTATGGGGGTGGGTGGGTTCATCCTCTCAGTGTTAAATGATGTGCAGAAAACAGTTTTATTTCAGAAAAATGTCAAAATATAGTAAAACCATATACATCTGCAAGTGTTGGATAATGTGCAGAAAGAAGTTTTATTTTAGAAAGAGTGCAAAATGTAAAAGTATAGCAAAACCGTACACATCTTGTCACAGTAGAATGTTGGGATAGCATTAGGTTTAAATGACAGAAATTCATAATCCAGATGGATTTCCTTCATGGCATGGCACCAATCTGATATCAATTAACAATCCATACAGGCAGGCCTGTATTTAGTCAAAACTAATAGATGAACATGAAGTTCTTTGTTTTGTAAAGTTTATGCCTACAGAAGCAAACCTTTCAAAAAAGTGTATACCTCCATTAAATGGCTAAATGCTGTTTCTTTCATCAAACCTAAAACATCTCTCACGATAGTTGGTTCAATGGAGTTCTCCTCTACAATATCTTCCCTGGTACATCCAATAAGAATGGGAATTATTTGCAACAGCTCTTCTTCATCCCCTGCTAACAACTTCAGAGTAGTCTGCCAAACAGAAAGTTTTAGTACACCTCAAAAAGATTCAGACCACATAACAAAAGGGAAGATATCAAAAAAAAAAATTATGATCAAGTTTTGAATTGCTAAAAATCATAAAAAGTCACCAAACTCTTACGAAAATTGCTACCACAAATACTTAACTGAAAGAAAAATTGGCCAACTGAGCACCAAATTGGTTCTCACAATCAGATTAGGGTGTATTTTATTTGTCAGATTTACATACTAAGGTGGAATGTTTCAAGAATGATGGTATCAAGTATCACAATTGAAGATAATAGATGAAATTGACTTAAGAATTGTTTACAGTACGCTACCAATTAGAATGCTATGGACGTCGTGTTATCAACCAAAGTGTTTACAACACTATATTACCTTTTATCTTGATTTATTTTTACTTCATTGTTTTATATATTTTCTATGACCAACTTATCAGTGAACAATCCACAATTAAAAGAAAATAAACTCATGAAAATAACAAAATAGTATGTCAAGAGTTGAGCCATGCCTGTAGAACCAAACTGCTGTACTGATCAACTTGAAGGGTTTTAATGTTGTTTCGAGCACATTTTAACATCCCGGAAACAAGAAACTTAAGTAAATCCGGGAATCCAGGTCTAACATGTGGTGAAACATCTGTGTCTGATAGAGGTGCCTTGAAATTAAACCGTTCTGGTAGGGCAGAAGATGACTTCCTCATTCGGAACTCAGAAGAATCCAATGGCACTCCTTTAAAAAGAGAGAGAAGACTTCGTAGAACATGAGATCCGTAACAATCACACATCAGATCAACAGGATTCTTCACAATCACCTGATAGCAAACATGCTATATTTTAAAATTTTGGAAACAAAAATCACAGATACAGATATCCCTAATGTATGCCTTCCTGTTTCAAGTATTTCAAAGTTTCCAAAGTGAAAAGAGAACAGGTGTTGGTTGTGTAATTTCAGAGAATGCCACATTTCATGGTTTCGCTGCTAAAGATAAAATAGATGCTGAACATCACATTAGAGTGAAAACACACCTAAGAGCCTCAAGAAACTCAATACTAATTTTGTAAGTAAGAGAACCAAACACTTGATACCTTGCAGATTGTATTTAGAGTGTCCTCAATAACAGCATACGCGTCACTCTCCTGAAGATGCTTAGATAAAGCCCTGATGGCAGACTCAGCTACATGAGATCCAGACTTATCCATTGCAATCAAAGGGAAATTCTTCGCACAGCTCCGGAGAAAAGCACAAAGACAGTCGACTTCACAGCCCTCAACGAGAGTCTGCAAAGTGTGACTAATAATATAATCCGTCGCAAGCTCCAGCTCTTTCCCCCTAGTTTCTTCAAGTGCATTACTACATAAAGACGACCGCTCCTCAATATCAATCCCATCACTCTCGAAAAGGTTAGCAATCTCCGAAAAGTACTTTGCGGTTTCGGGGTCAACCTGTTTCCTGCAGCAAGTCCTCAAAACCATTAAAAAATGCCAACAATTCACAAACTTCCCACCATTCCGAAAACCCATCCCTGCAAAAAAAACTCATAATGCAGTACCTCACAACAGTCTGCGGTGCCGAATAGCTCTCCCGATTCGAGCCCCGCCCCGATGCAGTTTTACTAACACCAGCATCAAAGGACCGACCTTGACCTTGACCTTGTTTTTCAGGCTTCCTAGACATACCCATTTTCTTCCTACCCCGTTTATACGACCCGTCGTCCTCCATTGAGCTTTCGAATCGTCTCAATGGCAATGCTGCAGACCCAATAGCAACCATAATTACTTCTCAATTTTCAACACCTTCTTACTATCAAATTAGCTTAAGTACCAAATAAGCCAAACATGAAAACGATTAATTCAGCGAGCAAAGAAAAACCAAGTAACCCGATTGCAACAATAAGGCCAAAGGTATTGACTTTCGTACACGGAGACTCTGAAAAGTGAGAATCTAAGTTGAAATAGAAAGCTTGACAAAAGGATGAAGCTTACTTTGGTCGATGGAGTTCGCTGTAGTCTGCTGCTATAGAGTTTCGGAAACTTGACTGTAAACGGCGCAGGGCTTGTTAATAGGCGATACCAGACGGCGGCGTTTTGGGGTTTAAGGGTTTAACCGAGCGGCAGACGGCTACGGAGATGAAGCTCATCGCCGTGTCGTGTCCAAAGATATATATTGTTTGGTTTACGACATGTCGTGCACAACGCACCGGATTTGGGTTTTTATTTCTTCATACTCTTTTTATCAGGATGAGCCGATGAGGTATTAAGCCACTTTTTCGGTTACGTCAGCGAGCTAGTAACACACTCACTTAGCTTAATATTTAGATTGAGGTCCACGAGAGTATCTCAATAAAGTCAGATTAATCTCCCGCTGCAGGCCCACGAACACGAAGATCCCTCGAACTTGCTGACGAGAAAATAGTGAGGGTTAGAACTCGAACGTTGAACATGAGGGTTCAATTAGGCTGCTGAACTAAACTTTACCAACAAAAAGAATAAAAAAAATCGTAAAAATTATGATCAATCATCTTTTGATGTAAATATAACCGTCAAAAACAAAATAATTGTACTTTAAAAAAAAAATTCACCCTTGAATTTACGTCTAATAATAATTGAGGATAATTTTTTAGTTAATTACTAATCGAATGAACATTACTGCTGTTGACCCCTCGTAATTTTCTGCTATATTTTCAAACAAAATTCTTCGTACTTATTTTGTTGCTTCTATTACGACATTGAGTTGGGGCATTTATCGAGTGCTGTCGAAATTAGACCAATACAAAGGGGACAAAGCGAGACAAGAAACATGAACAAGGCTTCGAAAGCCCAAGACCCATTCTAATAAAGGAAAAAGGATCAGGGCAAAACGGAATATCCAGTCCACCACCGCAGGCGGAGCTCCCGTCCATCGTTTCGCAGAACACCACCCAGGGAAGGTGGTTGATGGCAAGCGACGCCGCTAGGTGACCGGCACGATTCCCATCTCTTTAATAACTTCAAAGGTAAGACTTAACCTTCTGATTTGTTTCAACAAATTTGCCCAAGTTCTGGTCTTTGATTGTACTCTAAACAAGTTTTGGCCTTTGGTGGTTGAATGCCTGGTTTGCATATATTGAGTTCCTCGTGGATTTATTTTTGGATTTATTGTATGCTCCTTGTGGTTAACCAAGCTAAGATTCTGAACCTACCTTTTGGTTCTGCGCTACTCAATGTAGGTTTACTAATTCGGTCACCGAAATTTGTTTTTTTTGATATGCTAATCCTTTTGCAATTGCAATATTCTGGGTTTGCAGTATCCTCAAGCTCATACAATGGAACACGAGTACAAAGATGGCCAATGCAAGAGTTCAGTGATGGCAACATGCAGTGATGAAGTTAATGGTATTGTAAAAATTATCATCGTTGCAGGATAGGATCACTATGATGATGAAGACATTATCTTTTATTTCGTCTTCTAAATGCTCTATTATTGTTTCGCAATGTCTCTAGCTGTTAGTTATCCAACCTCTAGATCCTTGATAGGTTAGTTCTTCATTTAGTATAGTTTCAATTGAAAATTATTTCTCTAAAGGGGCGCGAAATTCCCTAGATTGTAACTGAGGCCACCAATCACGCAAACATTTAACACTATTTGGTGCATTTTCATTCAAACTTTAGCTGCTTCTCATGACAGAAGATCAGAATCTGTTCTCCCTACTTAGCTTGTTGATTCAATATCTGATGTTGCAGATAAAGTTAAAGAAAGATCCAGAGACCAAAGAGAACCTCTTCCAGGAGAGCCTAAATGCGTTATTTGCAGCCGTTATGGTGAGTATATATGTGATCAGACAGATGATGATGTTTGCAGTTTGGAGTGTAAACAGACTCTACTATGCAGGGTTGCCAACACCCAATTGGCAGTCAGTCATTCTCCTCCAAAACGGTTACCTGCTAATGATGAGTGCTTTTATGTTAGGGATGCTGGTGGTCAATCTGGAACTTCACTCTTACCTGATGATCAGACTGAATTGCTTAGAAGTAGACTTGATATTCATGTGAAGGGGGACATAGTTCCAGGACCTATCTTGTCATTTGCTTCATGTAATCTTCCTCAAAAGCTTGTCCAAAATATAGAGGCTGCAGGTTATGAAATGCCCACACCTGTCCAGATGCAAGCAATTCCGGCTGCTTTGCATGGCAAAAACTTGCTTGTCTCTGCTGACACAGGCTCTGGTAAAACTGCTTCCTTTCTGGTTCCAATTGTTTCTTGTTGCTCGCATTTTCGCTTTGAGCACTTGACGGACCAGAAAAAGCCGTTAGCTATGGTTCTAACTCCGACTAGAGAGCTCTGTATACAAGTTGAGGAACAAGCTAAGTTGCTTGGAAAGGGTTTGCCTTTTAAAACTGCACTTGTGGTTGGTGGCGATGCAATGCCCAGACAACTTTTCCGCATTCAGCAAGGAGTGGAGCTCATTGTGGGAACCCCGGGAAGACTAATTGATCTTTTAGCAAACCATGATATTGAACTGGAGGATATAAGGATTTTTGTTCTTGATGAGGTGGATTGTATGCTCCAAAGGGGCTTCCGGGATCAGGTGATGCAGATATTTAGGGCTCTGTCACAACCCCAGGTTTTACTGTATTCTGCAACAATCTCCCAAGATATAGAGAAGATGGTGAGCTCTATGTCAAAAGATGTTGCTGTAATCTCTGTTGGCAAGCCTAACAGACCAAATAAGGCTGTGAAGCAGCTGCCTATATGGGTTGAGTCAAAGCAAAAGAAGCAAAAGCTTTTCGACATATTGATGAGTAAGCAGCATTTTATGCCACCTGTTGTGGTTTATGTGGCATCAAGACTTGGGGCGGATCTGTTATCTAATGCAATTACAGTCACCACTGGTGTGAAAGCTTCATCAATCCATGGGGAGAAATCCATGAAGGAGAGGAGAGATATCATGAAGTCATTTTTAATGGGTGATGTTCCTGTTATTGTAGCCACCGGTGTTTTAGGCCGTGGGCTAGATCTCTTGGGTGTAAGACAGGTTATTGTTTTTGACATGCCCAATTCCATTAATGAGTATGTCCACCAGATTGGTAGGGCATCTAGATTAGGAGAAGAGGGTACAGCAATTGTGTTTGTATGTCAGGAGAATAAGAACTTGTTTCCAGAATTGGTTGAAATTTTAAGATCTTCTGGTGCAGCTATACCTAGGGAGCTTGTTAGAACACGGTATACGGCATGCCCATACTCCATTGGCCGAGGCCAGAAGAAAAGAAAGCATGAGTAAATGAGTAATGAACTAATGATCCGTTCTCTTGCTCAATGTTTGTGCTTTAGTGAGTTTAGTCTCTTCCCCTTTATTTTTCTCTTCCATCAGTGCCTGGTAGACGTAAGGTGATGTATATAGAGTTTTGTTCACATATTCATTGAATTATTTGCTCAGTTATGCTCAATTATTTTTAGATATATCACATGGTGGATAATAATAAGGTACCTAAGTAAATGTCACAAACAAATAGTACATGAATTTCGGTCATTCGACACTGTAGTATTCATGAATTGGGCAAAACTTATTGACATATATATCTACTTTATAATCCTACAATCACATAGATATTATAGTACCGCAGAAACGAGTAACAAATTGTAATGCACTATTGCACTAATTTCATTTTTCACTTGTTTCAAGAATCAAATTGAATCGGAGTTGAATTTCATTGAGCATTATGTTTTTCTCGAACATGTCAGTTTTAGTTAGTCTATTGTTTTTCTCTCTATTTGTTAATACATTTTTGGAAGCTTTGGTAAATTATGCAGGGAACAATAGTTTTAATCCAGAAGAATTTTCAGGTAATGGGAGGTATCAAGCTAACTTGAAAAATGTATTGAAAAAGTTATCTGAATCAACTGCTAGAACATGATTCAAAATTACAAATAAAACTGGATCTAGACATGGATTTCAAAATGGTGGTGCTGTATATGGCGCAGTGTTGGAAATTTATTCCTTGCCATATTTGCAAACAATGCATCATCATTGCAAGCCAAAAGATAAGTTGGACCTGCCCTCTAAATAATGGTGCCATGATTTGGTGTAGAACAATGCACCGGGGACATTTCTCTCATAGATCGATTGCAATGTGTTGGAGAACACTACAGAAATCAATTGGGTGAGTTTTGTTGATTAGCATTAGCATATAAAACTCAAATCTTGGAAAACAATGTGATTAAGTTTTAATACGTAGTAATGTATGGATATATCAAGTTGACTAGATTCGATACACATGTAGATGTAGACTGACTCCATACACTGATAGACAAGTTTGACTTGTCTTTCTATGTATCAAGGTAGTCTACTTAATGTATCTGCACATTAATATGTCATAAACGACCCAATTGATTAATATGGGTACCGGGACACCCTATATATTGAAGCAGTTGTAGGCTTGTCTAGACACTAGGTTAATTATAACATATCTAAACTTGAATTGTCACAGCTAGGAAATGGTCCTCACTACTCATTGTGTCACTCTCCGATTTGAAACGTTTTTCAATTCTTTCAAAGTTTGACATGGTCTTGGTAGGCTGGTGATATTCTACCTCTCGTTCGTTATTTTTTGCTGAGAAACTCTTATTTTTATCAACTGATCCATACATTATGAGACAATTGTAGCATCATATCGACACATGTGAAGTACTGTTGTTTAATTTCTTCTTAAACTCGGTTAGTCGCAACTAAAAATTTGTATGGTTAGTTCTTGTTGCATAAGGATAGAGTAGGAATCGACAAAGTTGTGTCAAACAGTCGTCGCCATGTGTCTGGAAAAATTTAGTGTCAAACCATCTCAGCATGTTGACATGATTTGACTGTACCCTAAAAAAATTTCTCCAAAGTTATTATCCTTTTTTATGAACTTTTTTCTTATGTTAATCAAGTTTATCAATCAATAAAGATGATTGACTATCAATCAATTCTACTTTTAGATATTTTATGTTTGGGTTGATCATCAGGAAGATTCGTATTGGAGCCCTCAAGTTTTTGCTTAATAAAATCGATTTCTTATGTTTAAAATTGGAAACATAGGTGATTAGAAATCATTAGACATATTAAACAATCAACGCATGTAAATTAAATCAAAGCTATATTAGCTTCTTGTAGCGGCTGAATCCAAATTGGGAAGATCTGACAGAGCATATGTAACTGTCATACCAGTTGTATGTATGGAAAGTGGAAAGTACTAATTTTATCAGCAGTTTACTGTCGTATATGAATTATTTCAACATAATCTTCTGTTTTTTTATCAGAATTTTCAACATAATCTTTGTTAACTTTTGAAAATTCAATTAGATTTTAATCAAAAAAATTGAGTACAATTAGGAATTTTCATTTGGTGTATTACATTGGACGGTTTTGACCTATCATTTTTGATGCAAACGTCCGTGTGAACTTCATGCAGAATAACGGCATTATTTTAACAATGAAAAAACATAGGTATGAACTTGTGTGTCCAAATTTTTCTCATATTTGCATACATTCTGCAGTTTAAATCAATAATTTAAATCGTTTAAAAATTATATCTTTATTGGTATGAACTTGATTTTAGTGTTTTTTTGGCCCAAGTGATCTATGAAATATTAATTTTTGGTTTGCTTTTGGGCCTTCGTGCTTTGTTTTTGAAGCGTGTAAGTGATCCTTTTTTTTTATTTTTAGTGAGGAGGTTGCAAAGAAAACATAAGTTTTGATATATCATTTATTCCTCTTTAAGGTTCTCTAACTTTTTTGTTTTGTTTGGTGCTTCGTATAAAAAGGTGGGCCTTGTGCTTATATTGAGTGTATTCTAAATAATAACTCTTTCTGACGATTTTTTAAGGACGCGTCACTGTTGTATTGCTTGTTAAATTATATAATGACTTATTTGACTAAAAAAAAAAAGGACAATTTTTAGGTTCACCTTTAGGGTGAACGAGCTTATCCACCTCTATTGTCGATTAACATACTTTTACTTAACAAATTTATAATTCAACGGTGCATATCTTAAATTAGCCTTTAAAGATCATCTATATAAAAAATCAATCGAATCTGAAATCGTTTAATTATCTAATTGAATCAAATAAATGGATGGTTCTAACATTACTTACTACTATTATAATGAACCGTCCATGTATTTCATAAAAATGAATAACTAAAAGATCTTCAATTTGATTGATTTTTTACAAAATAGTTAGATTATAAAATTATAAAGTTATTATGTGTTAATTTAAAGAGGGGGTGAATATGCTCATTCACCTAAAGGGTGAACCTAAGAATTGTCTAAAAAAAAAAACCAAAAAAGAAGAGAAAAAGGAAAGAGCAAAGAAACCAATGAAAGATTCGGCAATATATATACTTTTGTCCTTTGAAGTTGTTTTTCTTTATATATCAATTTTTGCGAGGATAGGATAAAGTGAAAAAACGATGAAAATTGAAAAGTCACTTGCATATATTAATGGAAACTTGTCTTTACGTGGGTCGTGCAAAAAAGAAAAGTTCGCATGAGGGACTCGTTCGATTCTTGTGTCTGCTGGTGATCTAATATAGTCATCACCCTGCCGACACTAAATTTGCTTAACTAAATGAATTGACTAAGGCTCGAGGACATGTTGGTAAGAGAATAAAAGAATCATGATTTTGATATTGATGATGTTCGGACTGAAAGTTTAATTAGCGGTACATTTTAAAATGAATGAACAATCGTAAATTATGTTTCTTGTAAACAAAAATCGTAAATTATGTTTCTTTTCCTTTTGACGCATTCGTCTTTTTTGAAGCATAGCTAAAGGGTAAAGGCCAAGTGGGGTAGCTGTAGTTCATTTGGAGCCCTAGCTAAAAACCAAGTGATCTTTATTGTAGGTCGTTGTGGAACAACGTAGCAATTGAACAGGAATGCTACACGTGTATGACATAAACATATTTACAAGTGTGATAACAAATTTGTTGTCATTGTGGTAACGTGAGTCATTTTTTCTGTAATTTTAGTTCTATTAGAAGTAGTTACTCCCCATATGACCCTATAACATAAACAAATTTGTTTTCAATGTTGTAACTTGGTTCAACATATATTAATGGTGTAAAACATATGTGGTAAATTTGTTGTCAATACAGTAAATTTGGATCCATTAAATTATAGTTTCGGTAGATATAAAATGAGTATATGATAAATTTCCCAATATCATACACTAACTCCTAATTAGAGTATACCAAATTCAAATATGTGACCAATCATAAATTATATTTTTGCCATCTTAATCACATTTATTCTTTTTTTTTTATGGAAACAGGTTAGCCCTTTCATTATAATTCAGCAAGCAGTACAAAAACGAAACACCCCTTTGGGGTCGACAGAAAGAATCGTTCCTTAGAACCTCATGAAACCCTATTCTAGAAGAATAAAACTCCAAAAAATTCTGAGTACACCCACCTTTTGGTAAATTTACGCACCTTTATTCTAACAAAAACCAAGAAACCTCGAAGCTTACATAAAAAGATTCCAACTAAGGCACTGGTTTTTGCGACCCAAAACAAAATTAAACTAAAGCATTGGTAGAATGTGAGCCATCACATTCCACCGATCCCTCCACAGCAGTAGACGCTGACTAATGAGTAGTCATAGATTCCTTAAAAGAATAAGGAAGGATGACTAAACTTAAAACATAAACGAAAATAAAGACAAAAACCAGGGCCTTTTGGACCCAAACCAACCCGGTCCAGTTCCAGCCCAATAACCAATATGGAATCCAACAATCCAAGGTTGCATAAACCCTAGAAGCCTCCATCAAGGTTACCTCCTAGCTGTCGCCTCCACCTTGACCGCTGCCGCAGTAGCTTCCGTCGGGAGAACCTCCGCCATCACAGAAACTCTTACACAAGCCTCCAAAACCAGACAAACAGTGATCTGGGAAGTGAACTGAGAGACCCCTCGGCCACCAAGCACCACCATCGTCCACTGAGAGACAACACTCGTCCGTAAAGATGTCGGGATCGCCATCATCCTTGTCCACCATTCTACCAACCAAAAAGCCACCATTGCTTCTAAGAATGAAGCAATCCAACACTAAACTGTCATCAAGAGAAATTAGAACCTGAGACGATGAAGGAGTCATCACCCGCCTAGCGACCACGACGGCGAAAGCAATGAACAGCCAAAGACCCAGAGATAGGGAAGAAGGTCGACGAGCCCCGCCACCGCTACCCTCACGCCAACCAGAAAAGAGGGACTAGTGCCCTGCCCACCTAGCCTAGTTGAAGATACATCACCATCCATGGTGATGAGATTTTGTTGAAAACGGCAGTCTTCGAGTAAACCCTAGCAGAGCTAGGTCGAGAAAGATTTTAATTTCGATAACATTTATTCTTACTTTTGGTTGAAAAAAAAAGGGGGGTGAAGCGCATATGAAAGACATACTATATAGGAATAGGCTTGTCGTAGTTGATCATCGCGCGGCATCCCTATTTGTTCTTTAGCATCTCGTGCTTTACAGTTAAATGTTGTATGGTATCAAAAGCCAACTCAATAAAGGAAAAAAAGTCATGGCAAATCATGAAAGAAAAAGGAACATATACAGCATGTTGTTCTCAACTATTACAGAATTTATGCTTAACAGAAGAAACGAGAAAAGAGTAGTAGTAATACTAACAGAAAGGAGCTAGAAATGTTAGATGTAGTCCAACATAAGCTAATTGGTAGGTCAGAAAAATAAGATGTACATACGACTTTAGTCGTTTTAGGTAATAACATGATAGATCAACATATGAGTGTTAGTGTGATATTTTAAGTGCAATTTGCATAGTCGAGTGGGATGATTGGATGAAGGTAAAACAAAAAAAAGAAGATTTCAATGATTGGGGGGGGGGGATAGTCCTTCAAATTTGAAGAGAGCATGCGGAATATGGCTCTCCTATTTCAAAGGATCTTTTGAACCAATAGATGCTGGTTGGCAGATGATGTAAATTTTTTTGTCGAGGATCAAGAAGTTCTTTCCTATTGTTCAGTAATTAGATTTGGTTGGATCTGAATCTATTGGGAATTGTGGTGTATTTGGGGCAGCTTGTTTATCTGATGGAATCTCTCTATGTTTTTGGATTTTTTCATTATTTTCCTGCAATTTTCATTGTTGTATCCCAGGCATTTTGGTACAATTTGACAGTTAACTGCAGTCAGTAATCTGTTTTTGATATTGTGATTTATAACTGCTGGGCATATCTGGCTAACGAAGGCAGCTATTCCTTGGCTGCACAATATACATCTTAACGAGAAAATTGTGTTATATGATCGCGAGTTTAGGACCACTGGTCAAAAGTACCACGAACAAGATGAGCAACAGACCTAATGAAAGCAGTTAGCTAGCTCTAGCTGAATCCGCACATTAATAAGGAGAATTCATCTTTCATTTGCAAATTTAATGAGCAATACCTACAAGTGCAAAGTAGCTAGCGAGGAGATATATGAGTTTACTCTTTTTGCTACGAAGAACATCACATCGGACTAAATCACAACATGTGGCTTAGTGGTTGAGCGTTCAGATTGAGAACCTCCTAATTAGGGTTCGATCCACAAAACTGTTGTTCGTGGCCGGAGAGGAAGCGTTCTGACAAAACCTCTCAACTGTGGATTAGTCATTAGTTAAAAGATTTGAGATAATGCATGACTCCATAAAAAAAAAATTAAAAAAAGATCACATGGGAGTGATGGGACTAAGGAAAAACGTGGTCAAAAATTGATGCTCATTACCATTAAACTTACAAATAAAGTACTCCTCCTCAAAAACTTACAAATAAAGTAATATAGATTTTGGATGCTCTGATATGAAAAGGAATTAGGTCGGTCTTTTACTCAACTCAGTAATGTAATATTGCGATGACTCCCGTGCCTTCTCTCCCAGCCTTAAGTCTCGTTTTAAAATGACACTGATTCACACTAGGATGAACATTAATAATAATGACAGTTATGAAAGAGGCATAAGGCTTATTAGTTATTACTGATAAAAAGACAAAAACATTGCAACAAATCAAGGACAAGTTAAGACTTAAGAGTGAAAAGATTCTACCCTAGATATAACTTGCAAGTTTCAACCTGCATTGGGCTAGTTGATAGACCAAATTATACATATAACGTGCCCCTAAGGCTAGTGAATAGTGATCAGATTTTATTTTTTTTTTTCATTTTAATTACTACATTTTCTAACAAATACCATGCCCATAGGCAAGTACAAGTACAAGATCTCACATGTATTAATTTTAATATACATATATTTGTTAAGAGCTTAGATGTATGTTTAGGTTTTTGTGCGGTTAATTTTTGCTCTATACAGAGCTTAAATTATTTAAGAAGCTACGTAATAAATAAGTAAAATAATTAAGAAAATAGCTTATATTAGAAAATTAATAATTTGACAACAAATTATAAAAATTAGTCAAATCGAGATAACTTATATGAACTAAAAGTTACAGTTGTTTATTGTTTAAGTACACCAAGCTAGGCTTATGTTTATTTGTTTTAAGTTTAAACTTTAAAAGTAGTATAAATCAAGCGCGCAACGACCGAGCCAAGAACCACAACAAGATGAGATTACAGACACATGAATAAAAGTCGTTATCTTCGTTAGGCTATAGTCTACGATTTTATCATTAAAATTGTAAACTTCGAAAGTTTATTGAGTTGATTTCAGCGATCTAAACAATAGTATATTATCCCCTATCTGATTTATTAAAAAAATTATTGATTCTGGTAGTACATACATGCAGTACAATACCGTTGTAATTGTAGTGTAGTCAATCAAATATATCACTCAATTTTCAAATATATCACTTTGGTCACTCAACTATTACTCTGTCAATTACTTTGGTCACAGAATGAGCATTTTGTCTCACTTTAATCACTTCTCTCAATCATTCAAATTCAGACTTTTTAATTTTTCACAATTGGTTGGACGAAAAATTCCTTGATATTGTGGCAAATAAAGTTTTTTTTTTTTAATAAAAAAATTAATGGAGTGACTAAAGTGAATAACATAATTAAAGTTGAGTGACTAAAGTGATATATTTAAAAAGTGAGTGACCAAAGTGTTGAATAAGTAAAAGTTGAGTGACCATTTGTGATATTTTCCCTTAAACGCTCTCATTTTTTTACCGTAACGGATATTTTTTTTCAACCAGATAACAGTCGTCAAGTGGGCTTTTACTTCTGTGACCTTCTCATCCACACTGGACATTGGTGTGTTCTTGTTATTGGCCCCAATCGGGTGTCACTTCCTCCCGGTGTATTCCAGAATCTTTCCCTATAGATGCTGGTTGGCAGATGACATTAATTTTTTGTTGAGGATCAAAAAGCTCTTTCGTGTTGTTCAGTAATTAGATTTGAATGGATCTAAATCTATTGAAAATGGGGGACTGTATCTAAAGCAGCTTTGTTTATCAGCTTTCTCTGATGGAATCTCTCTGTGTTTTTGGAACTGCAATTTTCATTGTTGTATCCCATGCATTTTGGTATATTATTATTTGACAATTAACTGCAGTCTGTAATTGTTTTTGTTTTTTGATTGTTCAATCACACGGTGTCCTCAAATGCTTCCTAGGCCCAGAGACTAATCCGTGCTCGGGGGATCTTGTCAAAACGCTTCCTCCCTCCTGGCCACCAAGAATATATTGGGATTTAACTCCAATAAGCGTCGGCGGGATTCGAACCCGGGTATGGGGGTTCCACATCTGGAGGCTCTTACCAACTCGACCACCTGTGGTGGTTTGTAATTGTTTTGTTATTGTGATTTATAACTGCAGGCTACACAATCTTGACGAGAAAACTGTGTTATATGATTGCGAGTTCAGGACCACTGGTCAAAAGTAGCATGAAAAAGATGAGCAACAGATCTAAATGAAAGCAGTTAGCTAGCTCTAGCTGAATCCCCACAATAATAAATCTATCTTTCATTTAATGAGCATTACTCAGAAGTGCAAGTAGCTAGCTAGGAGAAATAAGAGTCTACTCTCTTTGCTACGAAGAAAATCACAACATGTCACTTAATGGTTGAACGTTAGGTTGAGAACTCCTCCAACTCAGGTTCAATTAACGAAATTGTTATTTGTGATCAGGAATAGGAAGCGTTCTGATAAGACCTCTCGACTATGGATTAGTCATTGGTTGAAAGCTTTTGGAATACTACAGGACTAGCTCGGTCAAAAAAATTGATGCTCATTAGTCATTATCATTAAACTTACAAATACTTGCAAATAAAATAATACAAATTTGGATGCTCTGATATAAAAAGGAATTCGGTCGGTCTTTTACAAAGATAATCGATCTCATCAAGTTGTCATTACTTAACTCAGTAATGTAATATTGCGATGACTCCTGTTTCTTCTCTCCCAGCTCTAAGTCTTGTTTTAAATTACTTAACTCAGCAATGCTCTCATCAACTGATTCACACTAGGATGAACATTAATAATAATGACAGTTATGAAAGAGGGATAAGGCTTATTACTGATAAAAAGACAAAAACATTGCAACAAATCAAGGAAAAGTTAAGACTGAAAAGATTCTACCCCAGATGGCCGGATGTAACTTGCAAGTTTCAACCTGCATTGGGCACGCTCGAAGTGACTAGATGATAGATGAAAGCATATAACGTGCACGGTGCACCTAACTACCTAAGGCAAGTGAATATTGATCACATTTTTTTTTTTTCATTTTAATCACTACCTTTGCTAACAAATACCATGTCCATAGGCAAGTACAAGATCTTACATGTATAAATTTTAATATACATGTATTTGTTAAGAGCTTAGATGTATGTTTAGGTTTTTGTGCGATTAATTTTTGCTTTATACCGATCTTAAATTAATTATTTAAGAAATTACTTAATAAATGAATTAGTAAGAAAATAGCTTATATCAAAAAATTAATAATTTGACAACTGTTGTAGGAAAACTGAAATTGGGAGAGAATTGAGTCGTCCTTTTATTGATAATAGGGACCTCTTTATATAGAGGATTACAAGACATAGAATCAGAGTTGTACAAGGAAAGATAATCGTACAATTAATCGGATATCTCCAAGAATATCTCTAATTCTAAACCCTATTACAACTAGATCAAGTAACCTAGAGTTTGGGCCAGACACATATTCTGGATTTACTTGAACACTCCCCCTTGTGTCGCCCAAACGTGGTGCTCCTCTCGTTGCCTCATTAAAAACCTTGCCGAGTAACAAAAACTCAGTGGGACAAAAATAACCGCGGTCGAAGGGGAAAAAGAGCACAACACACCCTTCACGTTTTGAGACCATACATGTAGACACCTCCCCCTGATGTCTGCATCTCCCCCTGATGACTACGGTCATGGGGGTTCGGATAACTTCCGCAAAACGATGCTACCAACATGTTTCTCGAAAAAGTGGAATTTAGGCAATGACTTAGTGAGCAAGCCTGCCACACTGTCCTCAAATTGAACCTAGTTCACTTTGATCTTGAGGAGAGTCTGTTGTTGCTTATTATCCTTGGTGTTGTCGCTTTCGATGTAGCCTTGCTTCAAGTAGCATTATCCTATATGCTCGTAAGCTCATCTGTGGTAGACTTCAAACCACAATTGTTCGAACATGCGTAATTAAGGATCCAATCCATATACATTCATGAACCACTTCGTGAAGAGCAATAATCTCTGCATTGTTCGAAGATATAGCGACTAGGGTCTATTCTGTTGACCTTCAAGATATCACGGTCTTTACCCATGGTGAACACTTAACCAGTTTGGGAATGACCTTTGTGTGGGTCAGAGAAATACCCAATATCAGCAAAATCTTCCAAAACACATGTCGTTTTGGGATGGGGATAGAGGACGCAGACCAGTGTTGGCGGCGTTCCTGGTGTGTGATGGGTCCGAATCCATCATCTCTTTATAGGGATAAAACAAGCCCATATCAGTCGTACATCTCTAGTATCGAAATATATCTTTTACACCAATCCAATGGCGTCGCGTTGGCGCAGAGCTATACCTTAGCTAACAAGTTCACTGCAAATGAGATGTCCGGTCTTGTGCATTGAGTTAAGTACAATAATGCGCCTATTGTACTCAAGTAAGGCACTCTTGCCTCTAACACATCTTCGTCATCATCCTTTGAACGAAGAAAATCTTTTTTAAGATCAAGACTATGGACGATCATGGGGGTACTTGAAGGCTTGACCTTGTCAAAATGCCTAAGCATCTATCAACATGATGCTCAAGTTCCAAACCGAGACATAATCGTCTTCTCCCAAAATCCTTCATCTCAAACTCGGATTTCAAGTGTTCGGCGGTTTCCCTTAACTCTTTAAGAGCTTCCAATGGAGATCATGTCCAACATGAACCGCGATAGAATCTGAAACTTGTTATGAAAACGCGCGGGTATATCCCTTCCCAATCAAGTAGTCACTTTATTGAGCGTTTCAATCTTATTGTAAACGCGCTCCGTGGTCTAGAGCCACTTGACTTGGGTAAATGAAGTTCACCATGAACTTTCATGTATATTCCGTATCTAAATCCCCAAAAAGATACGTAGTGACCACATTCGTAAGCTGCATGATCAGTTATTTGGAAACTACCAAACTGACAGGGTAGTGGAGTGCAGTGACATCCATTACGAGAGAATATGTCTCATCGTAGTCGATTCCAGGGTGTTTTGTGAGAAGCCTTGCGCCATAAGGCGAGATTGCCATATCTTTTTCTCATCACGCTTTCTAACGAAGACCCATTAGTTAATAGGTTTTATGTTAGGAGGTGTTGGCATCACTGGCTCAAAAACCTTCATCTTCATTAGAGAATCCAACTTAACCTGGATCGCATCTTTCCATTTAGGCCAAATTTCTCTATGTTGGCATTCATTCATCAACGGAGCGTGGTTTGATATCATCTGACTCAACAAACTCATGCGCAACTACATCATCAATTATGATAGAGTTTCTATCCCACGTCTCATGTACACTAGTGTAATTTTCAAATAGCTCTATATTCTCAGGAATAGGTTCTGACGTTGAGGCGTCCCCCAACAATAACCATAACCCAGAAGATTTTCATGAGATGAATTTTAAGTGTCGATGATCCAAGAATTATGTTGTGCCAAAACATCCTTCGAACCCACGGGCCTCCCACGCATCCTAGCTGGGGCCATGGCCTGTAACGCCAGAGTGCCACTCTCTTTGGCGTTGGCGCCATGCCTACCTCCGTGTAGGGTGACGCTACGTCCTCTTGTAGGAACGTACTTCCTTGCAGGCATATTTGCAGCAGATGTGTGATCTCGTCACTTTAGTAGGGATCGAGATGAGACATAGTGGGGACAGGCCACGACAATTCCTGTCGTTCCTGCTGAACATATGTGTTCTTATCTCCCCCTAACGACGGGAAGACTATCTCATCAAAGTGACATCTGCAAATCTAGCGGAAAGGAGATCGCCTTGCAAGGGCATTAAGTGGCGGACGATTGTTGGAGTCTCAAATCCAACGTAGTTGCCCATTCGTCTGTAAGGATCCATCATAGAGCGCTGTGGCGGCGCAATTGGCACATAAATGGCACACTCAAAGATGCGTAAGTACGATACTTGTACCCAGTCACTAGCTGTAACGCAAAGGTAGATTGAGTGACGGTGGGTCGTAGACGAATTAGCATAGCTGCATTCGATATTGCGTCACCCCAAACGGATATAAGGAGATTGGTGCGCATTACCAATGTCCAGAATACCATCGTAGTCGTTTCCGTGAGACCATTTGGGTGTGTACATGGGAATATGATGTCCAACATCAGTCACATTGCAATAACCATCGAAAGTCTTCGATGTAAACTCTCTAGCATAGTCAAATCCAATTGACTAAATAGGATGATTCGGAGAGTGAGCCCGTTGTTATATGATATGTTCTAGGAGTGGAGCATAATCAACATTTACAAGTGGACAATGGCACAACACGTGACCAGCGTGTTTGCGTGTCAACCAACATCATAAGATATTTAAATGTCCGCGAGTTTGTTGAATCAGTCTATAGAATCCCCATGGGTTCTATGTAAGAACAAAATGAGTATTTTCATATCCTTTGCATAGGACGGTCTCAGTCCTAATTTCCCTAAGGAACGGGCTTTGTAAAACGAGCGAGAGGCCTTAGAATTAACCAATGAGGATTTTGGTTAGGGCTAAGCGTCTGAAACGCTATTTGAAGCAAAGTTGGTGATTGCAACATCACCTGGGGCGTCATCACCATGATGTACGCTATCCAAGGCGTCATGGATAAGGACTATGCTAGCCGTAGGCTGGTGGTGGACGGCGGCGGCTCCGGAGACAGCAGCAGCGGTCACACTTAGTCCAAGAATCAACTTTTGATTCATGCTTCGTTTCGCTCGAGAGAAAGGATGTCCATGTGAAGTCTTTAGTAGACGGATCATCATATCAGGACTAGGATGACCTATCCTGTCGTGACAAAGCCAATATGTGTCTAAATCCAAGAGATCTTCTCTCATAACTTTGTTGGATTTAATAGCTCGAATAGTGACATAGAGTCCACTAGAGAGACACATAAACTTCTCTAAGATGTGCCTTTGTTCGCAATCGTTAGAGGTATTGCAAAGGAACGCATTTCCGTTCTCTACTTGCGTTTTCGCATGGAATCCGTTGGCTATTCAAAGGTGCGATTTGCCCTAGGAGCGTAGAGAGTTTCTGTGACAGTAATCAAGGTGCCATTTGGCAAGGGGAACTTGGGCTATTCCATGTCCTTGAATTATTACTGATGGCCTAGCCATCGTAGTCACAAAGTCATATGCTCAGAATCAAAATGGAGTCATAATGAAAAGAACTCAAAATTTTATTCATAAGCCAACGGAGTTACATCATTGTCTCTTTGACCAAAGAAAATCTAATCCAAAATGCTAGCTAATGCAAAACAATGGTAGTCGTCTAACTTCTTTCGGTAATTCCAAAATAAATGTGACCAGGTGAGTAGAGAGATGTCGGTGGAGCAAGGCTCGCTTAAGTACCACTAATCTCAGAACCTTCCTAGACATCACACTTACTTTGGGTGAGCCTACTTTGAAGAAAGACTAAACCATTGGCATTTACTACAAAAATATATGGCAATTGCCTATTACATCTCTTGGAAAAATAAAGACTTAAACAGAATTGACGATCTATTGATCCAACCAGATTTGTAGTCTTCAACCCTTTACTCTAGATCATCTTCTTGATCTTCTTGTTCCACATAGTGAGCTTCTCTTGCTTCACAATATGCTTTGTAGGCGGTGACAATTTCTTCACGAGCTCTACAAATGTGTGCCCAATGACCGGATACTCCACATCGAGAACATACATCTCTTTGCTCAGACTCTATTGATTGAGGCGCTTTGAAAGCGTCATTTAGATGGCTCTTAGCGTTGGTGTCGCCACCAACATGGCTAGAGGCGTTGCCTTCCTCTCTCTTTCCACGTTGACCTCTTTGGTTCCGTGTTCGCCTATTTTGGCGGTTACCTTCCCAAGTAGAGTGATTATATGGTCTAGAACGTCCAGAAGTATCCCTAAGGTTAGGGTTTCGCTCTTGGCGCCCTCTCTTAGGGGCACGACTATAATTGGACTCCGGAATATGCTCTGTTTCCACGGATCTCGAATTATAGTTCTTCACAAGGATGTTGTCATGCTTTTCAGCGACATTCATGGCTCCAATGAGCTCATGAAACCTTGAGATCCGTCCTGCAGTAACATCGATTCGATAGTTCTTAGCAACCATTAATGCAGAGACGGGGAAAGTAGAGAGAGTTTTCTCAATCAACATCGCATCTGTGATCTTTTTACCACAGAATTCCATTAAGGATTTAATGCGAAGTGCTTCCGAGTTGTAGTCAAGAACTGACTTGAAATCACAGAAGCGGAGGCTATGTCATCTCACTTCTAGGTCAAGAAGCAAGGAGTCACGGACGTTGCCAAATCTTTCTTCGAGTGAGACCCACAACCTTCTAGGGTCTTCTTCATTCATACACTCGTACTGGAGCGAATCATCCATATGACGAGTCATTAGGATGATGGCTTTCGCCTTATTTGCCTCTAAGGCTGCTCTATTTGCTTCCAAAGCTTGAGCTTACTCAACAGTTAACACGTCCTGACTAGGCTCGAGAATCGTATCCAGGATTCCATCGGCCTTGAGATGCTGGCGGACATCACGAACCCACCTATGATATTCAGAGCCAGTTGTTCCCAATGGAGCAAAGTCCAATTTGTTCAGGTTACTCATCCTGAAAGAGAACAAGAAATTAGGGTTAGTTTCGGAGCAAAAAAGGCTACCACGAAAACAAATAAAATTTCTGAGCGTAGTCACTTCCAAGAAATTAGGAATTTCCGAGCGTAGTCGCTTCCAAGAAATTCGATTCCAAGAGGGGTTGGATTAGATTGAAACAATGATGTTTGCGGTCGATCGTTTTATCCCAACAAACTCTAAGTTTGGAGGACTCTACAAGCTCCAAGCTTGGAGTGAGCACGAACCCCCACAGTTCGGCTTAATTTTGTCTCCCCTATGAAAAAGAAAGGGGGGTAGAAGAAGGGAGGTTGCAAGTCTCCGAGAAAAGAAGAGAAAAAGAGGAAAAACTCAAAAACGGGAACTTATAGTAAAACATACCTCTTAGGATTGCAGAACGTATTTGGTCCTTGTCGTAGGATTGGAGACGAGCTTCAGTCCTAGTGCAAGCAAGCAGACTTGTAGGATTGCAGCGTGGTCGCGGGGGCCGCTTGGTCGCGAGGGGAAGGATAACGTTCAAGAGGGCAGCGAGCGAGCGTGCGGTTGCCGGTGCAGCAGATGCAGGGTGCGCTCGCGGGGAGCAGCGAGCGCAGGGGCGCGTAGGAGCTGCGGGGGCAGCGAGCGAGCGTAGGGCTGCGAGGGTAGCAGGTGCGGTAGCTGCTGCGGGGCCGCTGCGGGCGGTAGTTGCTAGGGTTTTGAAGGCTACGATTTAGGGTTTCAGGGTTAGGGCTTCGTGCTGATAACGTGTTGTAGGAAAACTGAAATTGGGAAAGAATTGAGTCATCCTTTCATTGATAATATGGACCTCTTTATATAGAGGATTACAAGACATAGAATCAGAGTTGTACAAGGAAAGATAATCGTACAATTAATCGGATATCTCCAAGAATATCTCTAATTCTAAACCCTATTACAACTAGATCAAGTAACCTAGAGTTTGGGCCAGACACATATTCTGGATTTACTTGAACAACAACAAATTTTTTTTTTTGAAAGGATTTGACAACAAATTATTAAAATTAGTCAAATCGAGACAATTTGTACGAACTAAAAGTTACAACTGTATATTGTTTAAGTACACCAAGTTAGACAATGTTTATTTATTTAAGTTTCAAATCAAGCGCACAATGGTCGAGCAAAGAACAGCAACAATAAGATGAGATTGCACACACATGAGTAAAAGTCCTTATCTTCGTTAGGTTACATTGTACATTTTCATTAATTAAAACTGTAAACTTCAAAAATTTATTGAGTTGATTTCAGCGACCTAAACATATGATATATCATCACCTATATAATTTGCTAAACAAATTCTTAATTCTGGCAGTACATGCGTGCAGGACAATACTAGTGGTAGTGTAGTAAAAAATTTGAACTTATGAAGTAGTCGAACAATACGTGAAGACACAACCCCACATGGCCAAATTATTCAAATAGGCAATATTATTTCACTTCATGCAATTGCAAAATTCAAAAATAAACAATAGGAACTAAGAAAATGAAAAAAGAAAATAGTTGACAGACCGACAATGACTAAGGGGCACATTCCATGAACGGAGCCAAGAGCTACACTCTTCACTCCAGTCTTTAAATACAAACCAACCAATCCTCCATTTCCAACTCGCTCCCACACACCCAAAAATGGCCACAATCAAAGAGTTTCTGGCCAAAGTGTCCCGATCCAAAAAGCACAAGAAACTCTTCTTGGCTCTCATAGCCACGGTTCTACTAGTCGCCGCAGTTATCGGCATAGTCACCGGAGTTAAAAACAAAAACTCCAACTCCGACAACGAGTCCCTCTCCGCCGCTCACGCCATTGTCAAATCCTCGTGCAGCTCCACCCTCTACCCCGAGCTCTGCTTGTCCACCCTCGCCACGTCAGCCGCCACCACAAACGTCACCAGCCTCAAAGACGTGATCGAGCTGTCGCTGAACATCACCATCACGGCGGTGGAGCACAACTTCTTCACCATCGAGAAGCTGATCAAGAAGCTCGTGAAGAGCCTCACGAAGCGCGAGAGGGCTGCCTTGCACGACTGCCTGGAGATGATTGACGAGACGCTCGATGAGCTCCACGAGGCGGTAAAGGATCTGTTTCAGTACCCGAGCAACAACAGGACTCTGACTGCTCACGCCGACGATCTCAAGACGTTGATAAGCTCCGCCATTACCAACCAGGAGACTTGTCTCGACGGGTTTTCTCACGCCGAAGCTGATAAAATAGTTCGGAAATCGTTGGAGAAGGGTCAGGTAACATTACTGCCTGAAATCTCAATATTTACGGTTACATTTTTAGTCAAGCTAGTGTTCACTTTTTCCCATGTTACATTTATGGTTAATGTTGTTCGACATTCATATCAAATGACTAAGAGCCGTTTGATTAGTGGTTCACTGAACTCAATGGTGGTCTGAAATCAGCATGGTTGGTGTTGAACATGGTAGAATAGTAGAAAGAATTATATATAGGGCAAGTGATCGAGATTAATTCAAACTACAAAAGACTTAATTCATTTCCTTCAGTAGTTTTAATTATGTCATACATTAGTTTGTTTGTTTCTACACTGTTAATATATTTGTTTCTATATTTTGGACCGACTTTTATAATTTTATTTACATTAATTTACTGTCCTTTTATGTTCAGAAATATGTAGAAAAGTTGTGTAGCAATGCACTGGCCATGATTAAAAACATGACTGATAACGACATTGCAAACGAGATGAAAGCCATGTCCTCGACGACTAACCGAAAGCTAAAGGAGGAACATTCAAACGGATGGCCGGAGTGGCTGTCTGCCGCAGATAGACATCTCTTGCAATCCTCTACTGTCACACCGAATGTGATCGTGGCAGCAGACGGAAGCGGAAATTACAAGACGGTTTCGGAAGCCGTCGCGGCTGCACCATCGAAGAGTAGCACCAGATACGTGATCAGAATCAAGGCCGGTGTGTATAGAGAGAATGTGGATGTACCAAAGGCCAAGACGAACATAATGTTCTTGGGCGATGGAAGGAAAACCACAATTATTACCGCCAGTAGAAATGTGGTCGATGGGGACACGACCTTCAATTCTGCCACAGTGGGTAAGTCCAATAACTTTACAATATTTTTCTTTGTCAAAACAAAAAAAACTTTACAATATATTTAGCTGACTTTTATTTACCACTTGTGTTTACTTTTGATGTTTTAAACTTCTTCAAGATATATTTGGATAATCATCGATGGTTCCTGTTGTGTGGGTTCCATGTATTCATATCCCCATGCGGCCATGCCTTTAGTTAGGGTAGGGTGCGCCAAGTTGGGGTGACAGTGTATTGGATAGGCCTCCATAAATCTGTCATAAGTAATACTGCAATTTTTTGCATCTCACAAATCTGGCACACCGTCGAAATTAATTCATTAGAACTTTGATAGGGTTTTGATCTTATATGCATTTTAGTCGAATTCTTAAAAATTTCGTTTCGATCTGACATAATCTCATAATTTTGTTTATTTCTAAGTTTGTATCCGTTATCTGCATTTCCCGGCTTTCTCTGTTAGTCTGTTCACTGCATTAAAA
The DNA here is from genome assembly GCF_958449725.1 of Rosa rugosa. Taxonomy (NCBI): domain Eukaryota; kingdom Viridiplantae; phylum Streptophyta; class Magnoliopsida; order Rosales; family Rosaceae; genus Rosa; species Rosa rugosa. The sequence goes on along the minus strand of NC_084820.1, from coordinate 55,622,405 downwards.
TTTTTTGTATTATAGTGAATTTAAATCAAGGTTTTTGTATTTTTCTTTTGAATTTTGGTCTTGCATCAACATGTTCCTTGAGAAGTGCAGTTTTCTCATGAAAATTAGGTAACGTTTGCTAGACCATGTTTTTGTCGTGTCGCCCAATTCATCTGTCTCTGTTTCTGGACCACTGTGTACTTCGATTTGTTAAAATACATACGAACCTTGGTCCATCAAGTTGACTAGACAGAGCAGACCTCCAAAGTATCAATCCCAGGCTGCCAGAAAATTACATATATCTTTAAGTTGAACTTTCGTCCATGGCTTTGATTTCAATATACCAAAAACCAGCACATGGCCTTGGCTTTTATAAAAACCTATCGTTCTTTACTTCTTTTATACAACTTTTCTTTCTGATATTCATATCTTAAAAATTGCTAGTTTATTGGTGACCAGTCATCATCATCCGTTGCTTAAATTTCTGTATTCTTCTGCTTATTACTGTTACTGTACGATTCGTTTTCACTGCGGAGATCTCTGGAACTAAAGAGCTTTTCTTTAGCTAGCTGTATATTCAGATCGACTTCCAGTTATATATATGTCATTGTTATGTTGTCCTATACTTCTTAATTAGATTAATTAGCGGGGTCCAAAATCCAGATATATGTCATTATTTAAATGTGAAGTTGTCTCCTTGCGTCTATATCTAATTATCTATAGGCTGCATGAGTGTTGGTGGTGGTTTACAGCTCCACGTACCCTCTGGTCCTTTTTATTTTTTAAATTTTCATGCTTTATAACGACTTTAGTTTGTACCCACCGACTGGACTCTTTTATTTTGTGGCCAAAACTTTTACGGATAAGCTGCTGCTTTGACATGTCCCAGTAGGATGCTTCCTCTTCCACTGTCGTTTCATTGGTCGTGTTCCTTGTGCTACTTTCCTCCCGTTTGTTGTTTTGCCTCAATCATGGGACGTTTGTAACCCTAATTGAGATCCTAGTAATCACGGACACTCGGTGCTTTATTTTTGTTTGAAAGATTATGTTGGAGTCAGATCAGAATCTGTCTCTATCCGGTTTGCAATGGCAGGCAGCACAAGGCATGTTACACCTTGTGTCACCGCCTTTCTATTGTCTTCAAGTGACCTTCCAGTCTTCCTTGTGCATCTGGTGCTTGGAAACAAATGATTAATGATATTTATTCCAATTTTGAAATGTCGGTTCTGTATATATAGTGACCGAGACGCAACCATATTGTTAAAGCATGATCGAGCTAGGTTTCCCACATTCACGCTTAGGAATGTAGGGTTTAGATGTATCACAATTTTTTGATGATTGATGTATCACAATTTTGAATTGATAAATATGCATCGCAATTTTGAATTCATATAATTGAAAGGTCGAGAATCATATTATCTGAATAATGTGCATGTGTGTGGATTTATTATATCTTTTATCTCCTTTGTCTTTATACTATTAGACTTTTCTGCTTTCGGGTCTGTTGACTAGATTCTTTCATGGAGTTTGGTCCTATCAAACCTGTTTATAGCTGAGTCATAATGGATTATTTTTATGACTGTTGTCTTCATTTAAGCAGAACAATTATTAGCCATCTTCCTCCAAAAATTCTACTATGGACCAAGGTCCAGGTAGACCATTGGCAAAATGAGGGGCAAAATGGGGCATTTGGGTGCAAAAAATGCTGAGTATTTGCCTTGGTGCAGGTGGACCTTTGGGTGCAAAACTTCTAGAAGTTGCATTTGCACTCATGTCTAACCCATATTTGATAGATTCAGTTCAGGTCAAGCAACCCATTAACTACACTGGCTCACATTATTAGGTAGACAATAAACCCCACACCATATATACCTAGCCCCAAAATTAAATGGGACACATGGGTTCGATCATCTCTTCAAAATGTCACATACATTATCTATATCGACTTTGAAACCAGAGTGTACTGTCTGATATATTTTATAGGGTTCGAGAACATATCTATACTATTATTAAGATAATAGGCTTTATTAGTCAAAACTGAAAATTTTGATAGATTTAACCCTCAAAGATTAAAAAATTTTGAGAATAAATTAAATTACAAGGATAAATAGGACAATTATAAAATAGATTTTTATTAAGAAATTTTTTTAAAAAATGATTCCACAACCCCCACTTTTTTCTCCCACTATTTTCTCTCTTCAATAACTACCACTGAATCTATTTCTTATGCAATAACTACCCTTTTTTTTTTTTTTTTTTTTTTTTTAACAACGCAATTTTTTTCATACACATGTAGAACATGTGATATACTATACACTAGATTGTTTTACAACGTTTTTATACGATGTATATATACTTCTCAAGCTCTAACGTATTAATATGTATGGCTGCAGCGGCGGTTGGTGCGGGATTCTTAGCAAAAGAAGTCACCTTCCAGAACTCAGCCGGTCCCTCAAAACACCAAGCAGTTGCTCTTCGTGTTGGTTCCGATCTCTCGGCCTTCTACCGCTGCGATATTATTGCGTACCAAGACTCCCTCTACGTCCACTCGAACCGTCAGTTCTTCGAGGGCTGCTTTGTGGCGGGTACTGTCGATTTCATCTTCGGCAATGCTGCAGTCGTGTTACAAAACTGCGATATCCATGCCCGAAAGCCCAATTCGGGCCAAAAGAACATGCTTACAGCCCAAGGGAGAACTGATCCCAACCAGAACACCGGCATTGTGATCCAAAAATCAAGGATTGGTGCCACTTCTGACTTGGAAGCCGAGAAGGGTAGCTTCAAAACGTATCTTGGGAGGCCATGGAAGGAGTACTCGAGGACTGTGATTATGCAATCAGCCATTAGTGATATCATAGACCCTGCAGGGTGGTACGAGTGGAGTGGGACTTTTGCCCTAGACACATTGTTCTATGCCGAGTATGCTAACACTGGAGCTGGTGCTGCAACTACGAACAGGGTGACATGGAAGGGGTACAAGGTGATAACAAGTGCCACTGAGGCTCAGGCTTACACACCAGGGAATTTTATTGCTGGTGGAAGTTGGTTGAGTGCTACTGGTTTTCCATTTACTCTTGGTCTGTAGAATGTAGATGAGTAGTAATTCTTGTAATTCGTTATTGTAGCTCTGGTGTGGTGGGGTGAGTGTGTTGTTCCAGCCTTGATTGCAGTATCAATGAAGATACTGCTCTCTGTTGGTTACGTTAACGAATAAGAGCAGCTTGTTTTTCTTTTTGCCAAGGGAATAAGCTTGTTTAAAGAGTGCTTAAAGTGCCCAAATTAAAGGCTTTCACTAATCAAAAGTATGATGGAGTAGTGTTTGATTTAATTGTATTCCTGGCCTCAACTATATTGGAAGAAGTCTCAACTACCTCCCTTTTGATATGGTTTGCTAAAGAAAAAGGAGATAATCACATAATAAGCTTTATATATAATTGTTGGCTCTTCTGCCTTCTTAAAGAAATCCAAATTGTCACATCCTTCGTATACATTCCCGAAGGCACAAACATATCTACTATCAAAGGCCATGAACTTTTTCTTGACATGAAGTGATGAAGCTGATGTTAGACTCAAGAGGCGGAAAGAATGAAACTATCAACTTGGAGTCCAAATAAACCAGTGGGCTATATGCAGTGACATAACATCGTGCTTTATTATGGGCTGGACTTCTGTTACAGTGCGTTGATTCCATCCTCCTGTCTTACAGTCTGCTTAGCTTTACTACCTACAGATGTTGGAGGATTCTATTTTCCTATTGGCTTTTTGTGGGGTGAAGCATCTTTACATTCTGTGTAGCTTTGGAGTCAAAGTAGTCTGGTTGGTCTTTCCTTTCAGTTGAAGAGAACAAAGTTGGCAAATTCAAGTTGTACATCTGATCAAGGCTCGTTTGGTGGAAGGTCTGCTCTGACTCATTGCCATCCATCTACTCGTGGAGCAATAGATGGCAATGGCCCAATGTCAATTTCACTACCAACAGGCCATTTACAACTCTTTAATTTACGTTATTCGACATATAGTGTGTCAAATATCTAATTATCAAGATGAACACTATGATAGTAAAATAAAATAATCGCTTTCAACCTCTTGAGTTTAATCTCATTCTTTAAAATTTTTATGAATAATTATCGAATGTACATGAAAATTCAAGACCTTATTTGTAGAACGGCTCATATTGTGTGAAATAAAACAGTGCCACAAGAGTGTCATTTCATATTAATTTGTTCATATAACATACCCACCAATCTAAGTGATCATCTTTTTTCCAACATCCGACTTCAAAGTTTTTTTGTAAAAGTTGTTATTCTTTTACTAACCAATATCAACAATTACCGACCACAAAAAAAGTTGCAAAATTGGATAAAAATCGGTTAAAATAGGATCACTTTTTACTCAAAATAGAATCTCAATCTCTTTTATGTTGTCGTGCCCAGAATCTTAATCCTGGTTACCAGAAAAAAGGTTCAAAGTATGCTTATAATCAAATATTAAGTACAGCTATTATGATTATAATAGTGTATGAGTTCGATGCTTCTTTGGTCAAATGTATAGTGTATTATATATATAGTACTTACTGTTCTATGTATGCTGCTGCTTCCTATCTGCAAACTAAGTCTTTCTTTCTTAGTGTCTTAGCTTTCAGCCATCTTCTTGTACTTCGCTTTTTGGCCGTTATGTATTATCCTTTTTCTCGTACATTAGAAAATGATCAAAATTATGAAGACGCATTTAATTAGGTTTCTTTTCATTTCTTGCAAAGAAAAAGACTTAAAATCCAAGAGAATTTGGGGCCCCTATTGGCGCAATTGCCGGCTTCATATAATGAGCTTCATTCACATCAGCACATGGTATTGCCGTATATTAGTAAGATGCCGCTCTTTGCTAAAAAAAATCAAATAATTTGATTAGTGTTCATATGTGTTTGTGAATTTATACCATGTTTGATTGTTTATATATATATATAAACTTGCTGACGGAGGTCCGTTCCTTTGCTAAGGAACGGATTTCCATTTTTTCATTACTTTTCAATCACATATTCATATCTTATCCGTTCAGTTTTTAGGTTCTAATGTATAGATCACTTCTGCAAATTTTCAGCCAAATTGATGATCGTTAAGGCATCCAAAACTACAATTTACACGAACGGACCGAATCTGTAGAACCGGAACCGTTCGTGTTTATAATGGTAAATTACAGTTTTGGATGCCTTAACGATCATCAAATTGACTGAAAATTTGCAGAAGTGATCTATACATTATGACCTAAAAACAGAACGGTTAAAATGTGAAAATGTGATCGAAAAGTGGGTCAAATATGGAAATCCGTTCCTGAGACGGACTCTGTGTGTGTGTGTGTATATATATATATATAATCTTGCTCAGGTGCGGATATCCGTACCTAAGCAAAAGGTACGGATTTCCTGTTTTTATCCAGTTTTTTTTATCACACATTTACATCTTAACCGTTCAGTTTTTAGGTTCTAATGTATAGATCATCTCTACAAATTTTCAGCCAAATTGATGATCGTTAAGGCATCCAAAACTGCAATTTACAAGAACGAACCGAATCTGTCGAACCGGAACCGTTCGTGTTCATTGTATTATTGCTTCCTGATGTAAAAGTTTATGTTATTCGAAGAAATGCAAGCCCAAAATGAGGAATGCAACTAACTTTATGTTTTTACTTTCTTTTCTTTTTAGTCTAAATTGTTTTCAACTTCTTAACAAACTTCTTTCATATCATTTTATAGTATTGACTCACGATAAAATTCGATAACTTTAAAAATATCCTTAAAAATCGTTTATACAAAAAATTAACCCGATGTCAAGATCCTTAATATGTCCACATGAACTTTATTAAATAACTAGCCGTACTAAACTGATAACAAAAAGCATTTCTTTCTTCCATTAATCTATTGATTAGTCAAACAATATGCATTTTCAGTTTGGTTGACTGTAGTAGAAACGATCATTAAAGAGTGATCTTGAAGATACACGATCTTTATTGCAAAAATGCGTACATATTGCTCACTGAGAAGAACTGAAGAAGAGAAAAAACGTGGGTAGAAATGATTGAAAGGATGAGAAAGATACTACTATTCCTCAACCCTAAACACACATGTTCAACCTTAAACCTAAGAGCGCTCAACCTTAAACCTTAATAAACTACAATATATACATGCAAAGAAAAGAAGACCGAGTAGATAATCTTATTTTGTTATCGTAACAGTTCCATTTGGCAATCTAAGGGAAGATATGTATCCACATTGTTGCTTAAAAATGTCGAGCAAAGGATGCTCACTCTAATCTTTGACATGTTCATGAACTAGCTGGAAAATGATCATCGTCGATGAATAGAATAGAGAAAACCCATATTTAGTGGCACACCGGCTTCCCAATACCAATTATGAAATTCAAGAACGCAGCACAGAACTTCATCACCTAGCTCGTTGAAATAGTCCTGCACATACAGATACTACCTGTTCTGAAAACCCCCCATTTTTAACCCTTTTTTCTTTTTATGGATGGTTGTCCTACGTGAGAATGGAAGCAAAATACAATGGAAAATTAGGGTTCCACTCGTTTTGATTGGAGTCTTGGACGTGAGCAGAACAACTTGGTCTTTATTTATATATATGATTGGTCCGCAGAATGTTTCATGTGGTGGGGAGTTGACAGATATAAATGGGAATGGGACTTGATGCCGACCCTTTTCTGTTTTCTGTTTGTTTCATTATTTTTTCTGTGGTTTACTTAGCGTGTCCGAGTACCTCACTCTCTCCTTCCATTCTGCTAATCAGGACACAGCTTCTTCCTACTAAAATTGGATAAATGGTTTTGCAAACTTGGATCTCTATAAACATTGTGGTATTATACAGCTGGATCCATCTGCCCTTAAGCAAATAATCAATCCTTAAAAATTGGACGATAATCTTTTGAGATGAACCGTGATTATAGGCTTAAAATCTAGTTAATATGGTAAACCAATCAAGAAATGCTACATGTAACTCAAATGTGACAATGAGATGAGAAAAGATCAACAAATTATGGTATATATTTAGGGAAAATCTTCTATGCTTTGGAACCAAATGTGATACGAAGATCAATAGGAGGATCCTCCTTGAAAAACCCAATTAGGTGGGATATCTTTCCACTTGAGTCATATGCTGAAGATTATTTTGATTAATGAGCATCTAAAAGTTTGTAATAATGATTAATTTTACGGCTTAAATTTTATTTGAAAAAATGCTTTGGAGGTGAAATTATATATGGCAAGACTTTATACGAGTTAAAAAATTACCTCTTTAATTAGATTAACTTTAAAGTTTTTTTTGACTAGGTAGATAAAGTTAAAGTTAAAGTTAAAGTTTGATTAAGAGTTTTGAGTTTTGTAATTTTTCAAACACCGGATGGATTGGTAAAATCATAAAACAAATGTAAGAATTAACTTTGTAATCAGGATGGTCAGCCCATGTTATTAGGAAATGAGAAGCAATGACATTCCCACCTGTCTAATTGCAGCCTAGTTTAGCATCAAATAAATAAACAAACATCCATTGCCAAAGAAAAGAGTACATTTTCCCACTCAAAAAAGGTGCTGGGATTAATTATTATGCTCAGTAACAATGTCTTTTCACCAGTAATTGCATCACATCATATGGTTTATTTTAAGAAACAAAGGATCACGATCATGAAGTAAAACTATAATCAATCACCTTTATTAACATTCTTAATTTAGAAGCATCATAGAAATGAAGCGACGGCTTCCCGGGCCTCCTCCTCCTCACCACACCACTCTTTATAAAAAGCAACCCAAAAATCTTACTTCTCTCTCTCTCACCGCTACTAAACCCTCACACAACCCAAAACTAAACCCAGAAACCAAAACAAACCAAAAGCAAAATGAGTTCCTTTAAGGGCTACGGCAAAGTCGACGAGCTCGAAGAGCAAGCCTTCCGTCTCAAAACCCGCAAGCGCTTGCTCATCGTCACCGTCTCCGTCATTGTCCTCTTGGCCGTCATCATCGGCGCCGTCACCGGCACCGTCATCCACAACCGCAACAGCTCCTCTTCTCCGTCGCCGAACACGGAACCCGCCACCCAGTTGACTCCCTCCGCTTCCTTAAAAGCCGTCTGCGGCGTCACCCAGTACCCCAACTCGTGCTTCTCCAGCATCTCTTCTCTCAAAAACTCCAACACCACCGACCCGGAAGCGCTGTTCAAGCTGTCCCTGCATGTCGCCATTAACGAGGCCTCGAAGCTCAAAGACTTGCCTACAGCAATAAAGAGTAAGATCGGAAATGATACCAAACTCGAAAGCGCTATTAAGGTCTGCGAGACCGTCTTCGATGATGCTGTGGATAAGCTTAACGATTCGCTCTCTGCAATGGATGTCAGTTCCGGCGAGAAGCTGTTGTCCGAGGCGAAGATCAATGACCTGAAGACGTGGATCAGCGCCACCATGACTGACCAAGAGACCTGCCTGGACTCTCTTGAAGACATCAATTCGACTTATGTTCAGGTTTTCAGGGATGCTATGCAGAACTCCACAGAATACGCCAGCAACAGCCTGGCCATTGTGGCGAAAATTCTGGGGTTATTGTCCAATTTGAACATTCCGGTTCACCGGAGATTGCTCGGGTACGGAGGAGAAACATCCTCCGTACCCGAGTTCCCGGGCTGGGTCAGCCCGGGAGACAGGAGGCTGCTGCAGCAGCAGAACCTGACCGCGCACGTGATTGTGGCGAAGGATGGGACTGGGGATTTTAAGACCATTCAGGAGGCTGTGAATGCTGTGCCCACGAAGAACTTGAGCAGGTTTGTGATATATGTGAAGCAAGGGACGTACGAAGAAAATGTGAATATGGACAAGAGCAAATGGAATGTGATGATGTATGGAGATGGCAAGACCAAGACCATTGTTTCTGGGAATTTGAACTATGTGGATGGGACTGCAACTTTCAACACAGCCACTTTTGGTACATTTCTTGTTCAAAATTCAATCTTTTTTACTCATTAGTTTCTTTCCCAGTTTAGTTTGCCATTGCTTGAGTTTGAGTTTTTGTTTGATTAATTTGTTCATAATGTGTCACTATCACTTAGCTAGCTAAACTGTCTTCCAAAGTTTTCAAATTATTCATCTTTATTGGCCAACAGAGAAAAAGCGTTCATCTTTAGAACTGAGGGAGATCCCAATGTGATTGGGGTCAATTAGGAAACCAGAGCTGAACCAGAACAGCCTTTCTGCGTTTGTTGATAGTGGTAGTGTTAAATTGGGAACCAGGCACATGGTTTAGGCGTCACCATGTTAACATGATGTGCTACTCTCACCTAAAAAAATTCTCTATCTACCTCTTGTGTTGTTGGTCTTGTTGTTCTTCTTTATGGAAAAAATATCAAAGTTGCTTTCAATACTAATAAAATGGATCGGAAATCTGGGTGAGAGATACTGAGATGTGTGGACGGCGGATGCCCCCACCATGTGCTTGTCTGGTTTGAGTGGATTATATATTGCTTTGATGTTCATGTGGTGGTCCCTTTTGTTCCATTTATAATATGACTGATGCAAGTTAGCATATAGGCTTGACCAGAAATGCAAGTTTGGCCTGCGTAACCATGTGGTTTTTCTTCTGACTTTGTCCAAATGATAGTGATAAAACATGTACATGTCTGCACTGAAGTTGTGTAGCACATAACTCATTCTATGGGGGTGTTCTAGTGCTCCCGAGTGATGATACTCTGGAGCCGGGAACTGTTAAAGTAGTTCAAAACTAGGCACAGTGATATTGGTGAGGGAGTCATAAACCAAAGCAAGTTGCACTGCTTCAGGTTCTGTATGCAGTGTGATACTTGTTGGCTTGCACCATAGTCATCAAAGAAGACATTCCCACTTGGTTTATTTGCATATTTACAATTTAGGGAGACCCTTAAAGTAAATGTCAATTAATTAGGACAATGTGTTGGAATTTCTATCATTCATATTGAGAAACCATGTGAGTTGAAACTGTTGAGAACTTTTAGCATTCAAGCTTTGATATGAACTTTGTATGTATGAATTCTTACAATGAACATTTTGGATTACCAGCTGTTGCAGGAAGAGGGTTCATTGCGAAAGATATAGGGTTCATTAACACTGCTGGAGCTGCAAAGCACCAAGCGGTGGCATTCCGATCTGGTTCCGACCAATCTGTGTTCTGCAGATGCTCATTTGATGCATTCCAGGACACTCTCTATGCTCACTCAAATCGACAATTCTATCGTGATTGTGACATCACTGGCACCATTGACTTCATCTTTGGCAATGCAGCTGTGGTGTTCCAGAACTGTAACATCAAGCCGAGGCAACCAATGCCAAACCAGTTCAACACAATCACTGCTCAGGGAAAGAAGGACCCCAATCAAAACACTGGCATTTCAATCCAGAAGTGCACAATCTCTCCACTCGAAAGCAACATGACAGCTCTAACATTTCTTGGTAGACCTTGGAAGAACTTTTCCACCACGGTTTTCTTACAATCCAGTATTGGTTCGTTCTTGAACCCATCGGGGTGGACAGAATGGATTTCCAATGTTGATCCACCTAACACCATATTTTACGCAGAATACCAAAATAGTGGACCAGGATCGAGTGTGGATAAAAGGGTTACATGGGCTGGTTACAGGCCCTCTCTCACAGATACTGAAGCAGCCAAGTTCACAGTTGAGTCCTTCATCCAAGGTAATGAATGGTTGCCGCAGACTAATGTGAATTTTGAGACATCCCTGTGAGGCTGTGATCTAAGAAATCGGCAATGTGCACTCAATGTCCAGAAATTGAACTCCTTTAGAATGATTTAAACTTTAAATATATACCCTGTTTTTCAACATACAGCTTTTAGTTTTTAACAGTTTGACAGGATTGTGTTCGTGAATGCTCTGTTCTCGTTTACACTTTCCAATCTGTTTTGGAAAGTTAGTCATTCTTTTCATGACACTGAAAATACATGCAAAAGTTCCGATTAAGTATTGAGCAAATTCCTGATTCTTGTTCTCTTTCCTACTTCATACAAGATAATGTATGTTGTGCAGAAATAGAGGTTAAAAGCATAAATAAAAAATGTGGCAGGAAAGGATATATAATAGCATAAAGAAATAATATGTAATATGTGGGAATGTGGGATGATGGTTTTGCACAAAGCGATGAAAATTGGTGAATATAGTACGATCCATGATGAAAGTATATATGTGCTAATGATTTAGGGTTAAGTTCATGAGGTAAAATGACGAAGTAGAAATTATGAATAATCATGCTATAACTTAGTTACAACCTGTTAAAAATGAAGAAGACGAACTATGCTTCTTTGATGTGAGCTACTTCAGATTTGGTGTAAACCAGATAGGCAGAGACCATTCATGAGAACAGTGATCCTTCAGGAATGGAAACGTGTAACGTTGGATGCTCCCATCTGTCAAAGAATACACACCAAGATCATGCCCGCCTTCGAAAGCAAAATAAATTCGGTTTCTTTCAAGTGTCTTACCATAAAGATCATAGAAGGCCTACAGCAGATGGGATGAATGATATGCCGGACTAGCTTACAAACAATATCTGATTACCAAGGTGGGTTACTTCTACCCATCGAGGACCGTTATTATGCTCTAGCTTGAACACTCGAAATCCCTTGGTACCGAAGAGGCTACTACTTTAAGCAAGAATGATAGTCCACCATTAATACTACCGTACAGGGGGGGGGGGGAATGGTGAGTTCTGATGGTAGCATGACTCTGGCAGTAGATATTGGATTCAAGAAGAAGTTGAAAGAAGTAAGAGTGCAATGATCTTGATCTAAAGTAAAGGTGGCAATGGTATGATCAACCATGATCAGCCACCCCTCAATTGACCCAACACACATTAGACTTTGCTTATTACAAGTGTGATTTGTTGTGTAGAGTTTATGGTCCTCACTTAGACTTAAATAGTGATGATATATGGCAGATGATGGGGAGTGACGAGTACTGAGCATAAGCCATGATAGTTGAGGAGCAAGCCAGAAAGGTTTTTGCGCCATTGCCATATCAACAGCTGCAGATCGCCATGAAGGACATACTGCACGACACCGAACGTAATCTGATATAGGTAAGTACTACTTCTGTAGAATCCACGGCAGAATATCTTGCGGGAGTTGTTTAGACCACCGACTCTGCATGCGCACCTCTTGTTTTTCCGAAGTAGAAGAACAATATTGTTCTGGTTTTTTTGGCATCCTTTTGAAATCATCCAAAACGTGAATTAACAAGAAAGCAAATAAGAACTATCAGGACTGTTAATAAAAATTATGGGGCTGAATCCTACAAAGAAGATGATTACCACTTTGACTCGGACTACAACTCCCATGCCGACACAGATCTAATCCTTCTTAATTAACGTAGCTAGTTATCAGCTTGCGGTGTATATATATAATGTTCTTGTCAGAACGATCTAATTTACATGAGATTAGTATGTTCTAATTTACAAGAGATTTCCTACACTGAGCTTGAGAAATTTCCGAACTATATTATTTTGATCATTATGTTCTTATTGGCGATTTAGTGCAGATAGCAAATGCGCCAATATTAATTCACAGTCCTCTTCAGGAGAGGAAGTCATCTTTGTATTTTAAGAGGACCTCCTCATTCTGACCAATTGGCAATATATATAACTCAATCATATGTTGAAACCACTCAACGTTTTAGGTTTCACTTGGGAATCATCCTTGCAAAATATAAGGCCAGTTGAAGATTGTTTGATCATCTGTTTGTTGTTTAGTATAGAGACAGATACAGTTCTTCATTATGACCAATTGACAATATAACTAAATCATATATTGAAACCACTCAACATCTAGATTTTACTTAAAATAGAACAATCCTTGCGAAATATCAACTAGATTGGAGAGTGTTAATTGTTTGGTTAAATTTTTGTTGTTTAGTTTAAAGACAAATACAGTTTCTCATTCTGACTAATTGGCAATATAACTCAATCATCGGAACCACTCATTGTTTAGGTTTCACTTAAGAATTATCCTCAAACTATCAGCCCGATTGGAGATTTTTTTTTTTTTTCCTCAAATACCAAACAAAATAATCTCAAAATCATAGCATAATTCAGGAAGCAATAATCCCGGGGAACAAAGTACAAACTTCATTGTCAAAGTCTTGTTAACCCATAACTACTTAATCGAACAAACTGAAACCCATGTCATCATCGGACTCCTCAGCAGGCTCTTCCTTCTTTGCTTCCTCTGCAGCTGCAGCAGGGGCAGCAGCACCACCGGCAGCTGCGGCAGGAGCAGCCACAGCAACAGCAAACTTGGAGGGACCCTCCAGATACTCCTTGACCTTATCAGCTTGAGGGAAGGAATACTCAGTAGCCACAGCAATTGCCAACACATTGTTGTAGGCATTGAGGAACATATGTGGTGCAGCTGCAATTGTTGGGTAGGAAATGGCCAGTGCCAATGCTGTGACATTGGAGACGACACCAGAAGCAAACTTAATCATGAGATCATCCTCAGTAAGATTAAGCAAGCACCTCTGGGCTGAAGACAGATCCATTGTCATACACCATCTGGACAACAAGACCATAAGAGAATGGCCTGATCGATCCCGAGCTTGGCAAGAAGGGCAGCCTCAGAAGACCCAACCTTGTCACCCTTCCTGATAAGTTCAACAGGGGTAATGATTTCCACAGTACCCTTGTTAATCTTGGTTGGAATGTTAAGCACCTGGAAGAAAGATGTCTGGGATGGGTCGAGACCAGTGTTGCCAGGAGGAACAACGACATCAATTGGAGCAACCAAACCAACACGAGCAGGAGCTCCAACCTTGTACTTAATTAGCAACCTCCTCACTGACTTCCTTCAAATCACCCTTGGTGAAGATCAAACCAACATTACCCACAAGGAGGGGGACGAGGTTGAGGTAAGCATCGTTACCGGTCTTGGCAGCATGAATCTTGATGGACCTCTTCATCATGGTGTTCTTTCCCATGAGCACAGTGGAGTCTCCGCGAAGACCCTTGCGGATGTTCTGGAGCTGATTGGAGCCGACGTTATCGGCGGCGACGATGAGCACCTGGCCATAGTCCCCGAGAAGCTTGCAGAGCTTGGCGTCGTAGTTGATCTTCTTCTCGGCCTTGGAGAGCTTGCCCATTGTTGACTACGGGTGAAACCTAAAGGTGGGGGTTAGTGAAAAGATGAGAGGATTAGTGGGGCGGAAAATCGAGGGCCAAGAACGAAGCTCAGGGCTCGGTCAAGGCGGACAGCTACGGCGCTGTCTCTTTAACCCGATTGGAGATTGTTTGGTCATTTGTTTGTTGTTTAGTTTATACAGTTTTTCAAATAAAAGTTGAAACAATGAATACGGAAATCAAATAGCTAAATTTTTGTGATTTGAATAATTTTGTCTTCAAAATGATCCTTGTTGCAGAACCTAAATTATGTACGGTGTTGCTCATTAGTTTTACAAAATGAGGAGGTCCCTTTTTTTTTTTAAATAAGAGTCAGTGCGGCTGCTCTCAAGCCTTGATTAAATAAACCGCATAATACATAAGGGTGACGCGGTGCATATAACCCAGAATTATAAAATGCATCAAGAGAACTTTGTGAGATAATAACAGGAGTCTCAACTAAAGAAATGTATTCTAACAAGCACCAATTAGCAAAGAGTCCTCTACCGGCTACTCTATTCGCTTTACAATTGTGGTGACATACCATAAAGTACAAGCTTACTCGAAGCCATAATTTACTACTATGATCAGCTTTCTCACTATGTTGCCATCATAATATAAATCCGGTTGTTTGGCTCCAGTTTTGTTGCAGCTGGTCAACAATCTCTTTTCTGCGCGGGCGTGCCAGCACCGTTCGGGTGCGGTCGTCAGGGGTGTCCCTTGACCTGACTTCTTTTGAGCGACTGTAGACGAGGAGAGCACCAACCTTGTCGTGGGGGTCTTCTGTGCCTCGTGGCGAGGACTTTATCTTGTGTTACCAAGTCGATACTCAACGTTGTAGGTTAAGCAGAGCGAAATCACCGGGAAGTAGAGAGAACTTGCTAAAGCGTGACTTTAGCTTGGCTGGTTTGCGAGGGTGTTACCCTTGCTTAGCTGGTTCCGTAACCGTTGTGGTCGCGGTACTACAGTCGGCTCCCGAGAAGACTAGGACTGGAGTGTGATCACTGGTAAGAGAATGAGAGGAGTTGCTCTTAGAGAGGGGTTACTCTAGAGAGGCTTGAATAATCTTAGAGATTGTTGTTGAATTGTGTTGTTTTTTGTTACTTGTTGTAGCCTCTATATATAGGCTACCAAGCCATAGTGGTTGGCTTTAAACAAATCATGATGGGTTAGGTTTGAGCACTTAAAACACTAATGGAATGTTAGGTTTAAGCACTTAAAACACTAATGGAATGTTAGGTTTAAGCACTTACTGCTCCGATTTTGCTGCAGCTATATCTCCACCAAGAACTCAAAATGGGCCTTCGACTTATTCATATCAAATGATCCACAATGAGTGTAGATCATTGTGGAAAATTTTCAGAGCTTTCTTCCATGTGGTTGGGCCGGAAATACTGCTGGACTCCTTACAGGTCCAGTTTTCCAGTTTTGCTTCTGCAGAAAATTGGACTGATTGTTTGAAGGCTTTCCACTCATAAATAGCTCTGGAACTCTTCATAAGAAATGATCATTGGGATGTCTAGAATTAATCTGGAAAGTTTTAGCTCATTTGGATTTCATTTGGCTAGTCTGCCGCCCCTCCTTCCTTGTTTAGCTCAGTTTCTCCTAGCCGAAGTAGGAAAATGTGCTAAAGTTGACTTTTCATTTCCATGCTTCCATCATTTCCTTTTCTTGCAGCTCGCATAATCTTCCATAGTAGGCTTTCTTTAGCCTCTAAATAATATATTTCGAACTAGTCGACAATATATAGCTTGAGCCACTGACATTGGCTCAATTTCTCCAAGACCGGCCTTGTCAGGTCAAAATGCTCATTTTGGGTTCAAACACCGGTGACACTTAGTACATAAAGAGGAGGTCCCTCTTTTTAATACAAAGAGGAAGTCTTCTCTTGAAGGAATCTAGTTAATTAAAGTGTTATTGTTCATAAGAGTATTTATTGGGATCAGTAAACTTATAAGGGTCAATAAATTTTTTTCTTTTTGAATCAAACCCAAATAGGGTGACAATATATTTCATCACAAGTCAGAATAGGCCGTTACATACCCTTCCGCCGTAGAAAAGAAGCTAGTGGTAGTACCCACAATGGTATATAGCTATAGACCCACTCATTAGACAATTAAGTACGTAGACATAGCGAGAGATACATAGGGTGCACAAAAGTGCCTAGGTTCCTAAAAAGGAAATTATTGTAATTAGATAAACTAAAAACATAAAAATGGGCCTAGGGAAAAACACCCCAGCCCAAAATAAAAGCCCAAGAGGGCAGCTCCAAGAGAGAGGAAGTCCAGCTCACGGCCCAGCAGAGAAGGGTACCCCAAGCCCAGCCCAAACACCATCGCCAAACCAAAATCTGTGCACAGCTTCAGTGCAGCGCCGCCGACCACCACCATCCAGAACCTCGCCGCCGCGACCATCCCACTAAACCGCCCAGAACCACCAAGCCACGCTGGCCTTCACGATCCGGACAGACCCTCCATAGCCACGCCGCCACAGCAATCCACCCAGACCATCGAAGCCACGCCTCCACGACACGATCTACTCCGACTCCGCCATAGCCACCGCCGCCTTCAGTTCTGGAAATCCCATGACAAAGACGCCGCCACAAGTCTTAGAAGCCCATGACGAAACCAACCGTCTCTGTCCAGTTCGATCTCGAGTCAGAAAAGCCGTTCGGACTCCACCTCCACCCATTCCAGCAAACCTTTGAGCCAAACCTCGCACACATGAAGCAGCCACCGAGGTGATAGCATTCCAGAACCCGTCCGGCAGCAGCCCAAAGCGGCAAACCAGCACCGACGAGCGCCGCGGACGAGAAGAGAACTTTAGTAACCAAGACGCAGTCCGGGTCGTTCGGAGCAAACCCTAGTGAGAGTTTTCTTTATTAATAGTACCTATAAGAACTTTAAGGGTCAATAAAATGTTTAAATGAGGATAAGTAAAATACTTATTGGATTTTACTGAAGGTCAACAAGAAAATAGAGAAGAAAATTTTATTTTATCCTTTTAAATGGACCGATAGAGAAAACTTGTGGAAAAAAAAATCACCTAAAAACAAGAGATTTTAATACTTTTTTTTAGGGTGTTGTTATTAACACACCTTAAATCTCTATTCACACACCCTTCCCATTTTTTGTTCTTGAAACACATTTATTATTGGTAAAATGTCTTAACTAACCTTCTTTTGCAATTTTCTTTCTCATTCTCTAATAAAAATTCAACTTATCTTCAGAACCCTCAAATTCAGAAGACATACAATGCTATCGCACCAGTTCATTTTTGTTTTGGTCAATCACTCGTTCATTTTTTATTTCTACCTTAATCCCTTTTGCTTCAACAAAATTCGATCGATTATTTTCTAAATGGACTAAATACTGTTTAGTCCTTGAGCTTTCGACCAAAAAACACTTCAGTCCCTGGCTTTCTAATTTCACACGTTTAGTCCTTGTACTCTCAAATTTTGGACCAATAGGTCCTTTCCGTTAGTCTCCGTCCAAAACCTCCGTTAAGTAGCTGACGTGGCAATTTCTTCCTAGCTAAAATGTCTATTCTACCCTTACTTTTTTTTAAAAAAAAAAAATTTATTCTTTTTATTTATTTATTCTTTATCTTTTTTTTTCTTTTTCATTTTTTCTGTTTATCTCTTCTCTCCTCCTTCACCTGCATGACTACACCTGCATTGGGCCACCGTCTGCCACAAACCGTAAGCGCCAGACCACCGCCTGCAATAGACCGCCGCCGGCATCGGAACTCCACAGTCTAACTTAGATCGCCCCCGCCTGCATCGATCTCCCACCTGACGCCCATCACAACTTCAACCCCTTCACCGATCCCATCGATTCTCGCAGCTCCGACGACGACTTCTTCTCCGACGCCGCCTCCGATTCCAACCGTGACGTCAGCTGCTTCGCCACCGATCTCTTCGACCGTCGCACCTCTTCCGATCATCCCCCCAGCGATTGCGTCCTCGTCTCGGGATCTACCAAAACCCACCCAACCCCAAAGCACCAAAGTCTGATCTCGTGATCTCAAAGGTATACACACATCTGTGATATCGTCTCGCTTGCAATTTTGGATTCGAGTAATGTTGGGGTTTAGTTTTCGATTTTGAAAATTTGTTAGGGTTAGGGATTCAGGTCCAATTGGTTTTTGATTTGGTAAGGGAAGAATATACTCTTTGATACCGTAACAAACTGACTAGCTGATTTGATTGTTGGTGATTAGATGATTTTGATGAGCAAGAGGAGGTGCTGAGGCAATTTGATTTGAATACGGCGTATGGGCCATGTTTTGGGATCACCAAATTTGCACGGTGGGAGCGTGCCTGCAAGCTGGGGATGGATCCATATCGATCTTCTTGATGAAAATCCCAGATCAAGACCCATATCCATCCATATCGAGACCCATATCGATCTTCTTGATGAAAATCCCAGATCGAGACCCATATCGATCTGTCGGGCCCCTGCAAATTCCTCTTTCTAATGTTGGAGTAATTGCTCAAATTTGGAGATGGTGGGTGTTCTGCTTAGAGATTTGAAGCTTGGAGATGATGGTGTTCTGCTTCACATTGATTTGGTTGCATGAAAGCAGCGATTAGGTGGCTTTGCTCTTTCTTGATTGTGAACAATTGCCCTGACCTTGAGGATGTTCCGTATCAGAAGCGAGTGTTTGAGGGAGTTCAGTGCCTTCTTGATATGAACTGGTCTCTGGTGGCCATGATATTAGTGATGGTGGACTTCTGGTCTATGCCGTTGAGATGGCATTTGCTGGGAATTGTGGCATTAATTTGGATGAAAGTACCTTCTTTCATAAGGGACATATAGGAGGAAGTGGCGGTGAGGGGGGTGTTGCAATAGCCTTTGGCTGCAACGTGGGTAGTGATGGTGGTGGCAGTGGCGAGGATGGGGTCCAAGTGCGGCGGCGATGGGGAGGGGAGAAGAGATGAACATAAAAAAAGAAAAAGAAAAGAAAGAATAAATCAAAAAAGAAAAAAGAGAAAATTATTTAAAAAAAGGAAGTAAGGGTATTATAGACATTTTGACGCATAATTAATGCCATGTCAGCAACTTAACTGAGTTTTTGGACGGAGACTAACGGAATGGACCTATTGGTCCAAAATATGAGAGTACAAGGACTAAACGTGTGAAATTAGAAGGACAGAGACTGAAGTGTTTTTAGGGCAAAAGTTTAAGGACTAAACAGTATTTAGTCCTTTCTAAATCTAAGCCCATAATTGGACCAACCCCCCCTCCCCCCGGGCATCTTATATGTCCCAAGGTTGTTCTTACAAATAGATGTGGTAAAAGAATAGGAGAGAAAATAGTGGTCGTTTAATTATGGGCTTAGATTAAGAAAATAATTTATTGAATTTTGCTGAAGCAAAAGAATTAGACTAGAACAAAAAATGAACGAGTGATTGACTAAAAACAAAAATGAACAAGTGCGATAGCATTGCATGTCTTCTAAATTTGAGGGATTTTGGTGTGAAGATTAGTTGAATTTGTATTAAAGAATGGGAAAGAAAATTGTAAAAGATGGTTAGTTAAGACATTTTACCAAAATAAATGTGAATTTAAAGAATAAAAAAATGAGAAGGGTGAGTGAATAGAGATTTAAGATGTGTTAATAACAACATCCTTTTTTTTATCGAAAAATGTCATCCCAATGTTGTATTTCAGCAAGCAATATCATAACAACATGCCCTGAGGGGTCGTCATAAAACGTTGTTTTACAGAGTACCTTGAGGGGTTAGCACCTCAATCATAGTTGAAGGCTCCACCTATCACCAATTCACCATCAGCAGATGCAGATTTCTGAACCTTAGTAGTCAGTACCCACTCAATTGCTTCAGTCTCAAAATACTTAGGTCATCTCCAATAAGGAGGGCTACATGTGACCTTAAGCCATTTTTGCTAAAAAATGGCCTCCAACAAGGGAAGGTCCAAATGGCTAGAGGTGGAGAGGTGGGTGGAGAGAGCTAAATTTAGCTATATGGCTAGCCCTTTAGCCCTTGGTGGGACCCACGGCAAATCAGTCTAATCTTGTTCTTTGTGATGCAACATTAATCCAATGACTCATAATCATGCAAACAATTGAATCAAATGGCTCATAATTAAGGAGTATAATTATACACTTAAAAAACTTATCAGAAAATGTTATCAATAATACCACATAAATACCTCATCCAAATATACACCTTAAAAATTAATTTGTTCCTCATAAATTAATTTCAATTTAAATTAAAATATTATTAAAATAAAATAAAATCATAAAAATTAAAAAACATAATGTAAAATCATAAAATACTTGATAGGGCTAAAATTTAGTTCTCCCTTACTGGAGATGGTTCACTTGTTCATGAATAAAGAATAATATTTCTGTGGGTTAAATTATAGCCCTGACCCCAATATAGCCCTCCCTTACTGGAGATGGCCTTAGCATGACTCTTCCATTTCTTAGGCCTTTTGGCCTTCAGATCCATGTTCAGCTCACAAGACAGTTTGGAATTGTTTCTGCTCCCCTTTGGTCTACTCAATTTCTTCGTCTAATCTTCTTTGGAGAGACATAAATTTTAATACTCTTTATTCAACATAGAGTTTTTAGTTTTTGGCATAGCTCTTTTACCATTATTTCTAATCTGTTTTGAAATTTTTTCTATTTCACTGAAAATTATATGCAGAAGTTCTTATTAGGATTTAAGATTGAATTGAAACTTGTGCTGATTAATTAAATTATTGTTCTCTTTCCCATTGCATGCAAGATAATGTGTGTTATGCAGAACTGAAATAAGTTAAAACTTAAAAGCATGAAGAGAGCCAGAGAGGAATGTGGCGATAATAGCATGAAGAGAGAATATGGGGTGAAAATGGAAAGTTGGAAGGCACAATACTTGGAGCTAAATCAATTTATTGTGCAAAACCATCCAAATGCTATCTGATAGTTCACGGAACATTCGTTTTCTAGACCTTTAAAGTGTGTAGAGATGAATCAAATATGCTACCTCTTTAAGGAAATCTTCAAAAATTGTTCACTTGTTTCATGCAATTGTATAATTAACTAATATCAAATTTGATTGATTTTGTTTGTACAAATTATACTTTTATTAAAATTTCAAATTAGATTTTTTTTCAGTTGAAGCAGCTTAGACTTTATTGATAATCAATGGGCTTTAGGGTACATATTTCTTTGCATCTATTACACCATATATGAAGAAAGGAGCATGAGACCAATATGAGCCTTGATCATTTGCAGAAGCATGATCAGCTGCTAGAAGATGGGATGATTTATTGGCTTCCCTGCTAGAAAGAATTGGTCTAAAATGGTTTGGATAACTATATATTGTCTTATGTCTTATAGAATGTAAGCTGAATAATTACCGCCGTATTTTCAGAACAATAGTTATTTCATCTTACTTTCTTTTTAGTTATTTCAGCTTACTTTTCTACATAACAATAATTAACCAAACCACTTTAGACCAAGTAAATGGATACTTGCGTAGACCAAGTAAATGGATACTTGCGAACAATTATATTTGTACAAGACCAAGGGCGTCAAATTTCTAACGTTAAATTAGAAATTGTATTCTATGTGTAAGGTTGCATTTGATACAGTCATATACTTTAAACTTTTTTTTTTCACGGTTATTGTTTGAATAACAGCCTAAAACCTTGAAAACCTCTTAACACTCTTGCTCGAAATACGCTCGATCATCTTCTCGTTTAGAATTTGTACCTCTAGCGTTTAAGATTCTTTCAAGTCAAATCCTTTGCTCATCCATTTCACTAGTTATGAAAGCATTGACAAATTTATTCATTTTCACCAGTAGTATACACATACAGTTTAGAACCTGGGCAGTATCGATATCTTAGACATAGTGACATACATGAGCATATAATGTTGATAATATAAAAGGAAACTGACCTAACTTGTCGTGTCCTAATGGTCATACTCCACAGATGAACCTAAAAGATAACAAACTTTATATGCAAGCAATTCAAAAGGAAAGTCTAACGACGAAGATCATGGAATATTTACGGTTACAACCATATGGTCGTATTCTGTGGGCGCTTTACAGCATTTTCATTGTCACAGTCCTTTTTTTTAAGTGTTAAAAACCAAAGGCGTGGGGGAGAGGTAAACCATCAAAATCAAATCCTGGGTGTTGGTACTTTCGTGGAACGTGCCCCCAGGAAAACCAAACACAACACACCCATTTGTCACCGCATCAAAATCTGATATCAAATCGTCAGTATAAAAGCGAAGGTGCTATAGGATGCGGAGATTCGTAAGCGGCAGACTTAGAAGCCTTGTCGTCCATTCTTTACAGACCAAACAGCAGATTCGCCCTCAGCAGCAGACACCTCTATTTCTCAGTCGTTTCTTGTCCGCCGCTCCAGCTCTCGACTTCCCATCTTCCATGGCTGACAAATCTCCTTCTCCTCTCACTGTCACTGTTGGGAATATCAATCCCAAGGTTTGAGTTAATTTTTTCTCTTCTGGGTTTTTGTTTTTGTGTTAAAGTTTGCGTCTTTTTGGTGAAAGATTTGTTGGGTTGTTTGTGATTGATTGGTTCACTGTTGAATCCCAAGGTTTGAGCTTTTTTGGTTATCTGGGTTGTGTTCTTCTTCTGTTAAAGTTTTGAATTTTTTTTGGTGAGGAGTTTGCTGGGTACTTGAATCACTGTGTGGTTGATTGGTTCACTAGTGTCTGTATACATAGTCAATGGTTATCTGAATCGATGTTTTCTGCATCTGGGCTGGTTTTGATTTTATTTGTTGTTTTATATAATGGGGTTTATGATCAGAATTATCTTGGAATATATTAAGCGTGATGGTTGCTTTCACTTGCTTTATCTTTCTTATATCCCAAAAAATAACATATAACAGTAGTGGATACAATCGGTGTGTTCCAGTTTTGTGCATATTTTAATTTCAACCCACAAGTAGTCATCTATGAGTAATGACATCATTGACTGAATAATTTTGGACCCGAGTTCTTTCATTTTTAGTGAAAGCTCTGTTGTATTTTAACTCTTTGACAATTTCAACTTGTATTTGGGTCATTCTGGTTGGATAACTTTGGTTTTTGTTTTAATTTTTTTTAGAGGTTGATTGTTGAATGATTGGTACTTTGCTTAATTTGATCTCCCTGTCAAAATTACTGTTTTCTTTGTTTTACTAAGTGAATAATATGTTTTCTCTTTGTTTTTTCAGGTTGTGAAGTGTGAATATGCTGTCCGAGGTGAAATTGTCATTCTTGCTGGGGTATATAATCGACTAAATAATGAGTAAATCTAAGTTATTTCTTCTTTAGTATTAGTCCCTATACTATAATGTTCTTGTGCCACAGAAAATTCAAGAAGAGTTGAAAGCTAATCCAGACTCTCATCCTTTTGATGAGGTGTGTTTCCTTTCTCCTTTGATGACTTGCTTGTTATATTGACCTCATAGATTAAAGGCATTGTCACTCGGGTACTGACCTTCAATTGTGTTCACAGATTCTTTACTGCAATATCGGAAATCCTCAGTCTCTTGGCCAGCAACCAA
Organism: Rosa rugosa; assembly: GCF_958449725.1. Taxonomy (NCBI): domain Eukaryota; kingdom Viridiplantae; phylum Streptophyta; class Magnoliopsida; order Rosales; family Rosaceae; genus Rosa; species Rosa rugosa. The sequence goes on along the minus strand of NC_084820.1, from coordinate 55,598,704 downwards.
TCACTTATTTCCGAGAGGTTGGTTTGGTGGATTACACCATAGCAATAAATAATGATTTAACAACTTAAACCAATCCTTTATGATTGTATTATTTTTTTCAGGTTCTTGCATTGTGTGACCATCCATCCATCTTGGACAAGAGTGAAACACAAGGCTTGTTCAGGTATTGGAAGATTATATGCTATGTGAATAACTTAATCTGAGTTGAATTGTTGTTACGTTTTATGATATGAGTACTGTTATCTATTTTGTCAATGGATTTTTTTTTCAAAAGTCTATTGTTGGTATTCATTTGAAGGCATTAACTATAATGCCACCATCTCATTTAAACAATGGTATAATCAATCTTGTCATTGGATCATTTGCATTATGAAGCTATAAGATCAAGAGAGCCAATACAATTTTGTAATAAGAAACAATGGATTCCCTATGTCGTTAGACATATCCTTATTTGATGTCTTTGTTACATTGCAGCGCCGATTCAATTGAGCGGGCATGGGAGGTTCTAGATCAAATTCCTGGAAGAGCAACCGGTGCTTACAGTCACAGTCAGGTAATAATTCATAAGTCCCACATCACGGAAATTTGAAAAACATTGACGAAATTCATAAGTGGTACCGTTGGTATTTCATATGACTCATTACCCCTCTTCATCCATTTTCCACATCAGGGTATCAAGGGGTTACGTGACACAATTGCTGCTGGAATTGAAGCTCGTGATGGATATCCTGCTGATCCAAATGATCTTTTCTTAACAGATGGTGCAAGCCCTGCGGTATCTCCTGACTACCATTCTATATTGCAGTCACATTCCGACAGTGCTGTACAATTTGGCTCTCGTGATATATTGCCACACTGCAGCATCCATGACAAATCATTTTTATTTCTCTCTTATCAGGTCCATATGATGTTGACATTGCTGTTAAGATCAGAAAAGGATGGGATTCTTTGTCCCATTCCTCAATACCCTTTGTACTCTGCTTCAATTGCCCTCCATGGTGGCACACTGGTATGTCTGGATTTAACCACCCAACTTAAATAGATATCATTTATATTCGGGCATTTAAAGTTGCCAACTATAAATCAAGCTTAACTTGAAGTTTAGAACTGATCAATAAATTGCAAAATCATTGAAAAAAGAAGAAGCAAAAACCCAAAGTTATGAGTTGCAGAAAGTCGAATTTGTAGAAATCTATCTATAGTTCTATACAAGTTTATATTGTGAGAATATTCAAATCTATTGTCTGGTTTATGCAGGTTCCTTACTATCTTGATGAGGCATCAGGGTGGGGATTGGAAATTTCTGACTTGAAGAAGCAACTAGAGGATGCAAAGTCTAAGGGTGTCAGTGTAAGAGCCTTGGTTGTTATAAATCCGGGCAACCCAACCGGGCAGGTGAGCTTTGAGTTGCTTTTAACTAGCCAACTTGTAAACAAATAGTTGACATGGAGGGATGTGAAACTTGAGCTTAATCTAGACTCGTCAATGGTTGATTTGTTTTTTGCTGTCTTGTCTGCAGGTTCTTGCTGAGGACAACCAACGGCAGATTGTGGAGTTCTGCAAGCAAGAAGGTCTTGTTTTACTGGCAGATGAGGTCTGATTAACTTCATTTACTCTCTAACATTGTTGGAGTATTGCTGTATGTTTGTGGATATGTTCTAGTTACTATGTGGTCTTTATATTCATAAATTTCATGCAGGTATATCAAGAGAACATATATGTTCCTGATAAGGAGTTTCATTCATTCAAGAAGGTAGCAAGGTCTATGGGATACGGTGAGACGGATATTCCACTGGTATCTTTTCAATCAGTCTCTAAAGGTAATTTGCTGGAATGTTGAGTTTGTCATGATGAAAGTAGATTTTTTCATGGACATCAAAGAATTTTACATGAACTTATGTTTGTTTCTTTTGGCTGTAGGGTACTACGGGGAGTGTGGAAAAAGAGGTGGATACATGGAAGTCACTGGATTTAGTCCTGAAGTGAGGGAACAAATATACAAAATGGCATCGGTCAATCTTTGTTCTAATATCAGTGGTCAAATTCTTGCAAGCCTAGTCATGAGTCCACCAAAGGTCTTTTTTCTCTCTTTAAGGAAATTTTGTATATCACTCTTTAAGTAAATGTTGTATATCACTGTAAATCAGTTGCTCTTTGATTAGTTGTTCATCAGACCATTTATTAACAGATGAAGCTTCTTTGTTGAATGCAGGTTGGAGATGAATCCTATGAATTGTATCTTTCAGAGAAAAATGGAATTCTGTCATCCCTAAAAAGGCGTGCAAAGGTTAGTATGAAAGAGTAAAGACAATAACATGACCCAATCTCTTAAAATTGTTCTGAATAGGAGTAGCTACACTTCATTTCTTTCCCTCATTGCATTCTAACTTTCATTGATTACACAGACACTAGAGAATGCGTTGAACAGCCTGGAGGGTGTGACATGCAACAGAGCTGAGGGGGCAATGTATCTGTTTCCTCGCATAGACCTGCCTCAAAAGGCAATCAAAGCAGCAGAGGCTGAAAAGACAGCTCCAGATGCATTCTATTGCAAACGTCTTCTGAATGCCACTGGAATTGTTGTTGTTCCTGGTTCTGGTTTCGGGCAGGTTAGTTTGTAGTCAAGTCCTTGAAAGTGAATGTTGTTTGCTCTTTTAATTATAAAGATATCTAAATTGAATGTTTTTTCATTGCAATCAGGTTCCTGGCACCTGGCATTTTAGATGCACAATCTTGCCTCAAGAGGATAAAATTCCAGCTATCGTCAACCGTCTAACAGATTTCCACAAAAAGTTCATGGACGAGTTTCGCGACTAGAATACCCTCCGTCTTTTGTCTTTAAAATGGTTCGGAATAATAATTAGTGCAGTAGACATTTATTCAATAGAGATGAATTCTGAATAGATATGCATTGTGTGAAGATTTCAATTTCTAAGTCTATTGTTTTTGTGGAGAATGAGTTGGACAACATAGCATGTGTTGGTACAGTCACATCTCAATAGTTTTGAATCACATGAGGTTTTGCAATTACTTTTTTCAGTCTTCAAGAGCCTAGGAGTGCCCCCAATCTCAACCTAGCACATTTCTTTCAAACCTAAGTGGTTACCCGTCTCTTTCTCCCCCTTCAGACAGTTTTCAATTCAATGTTGACTGGAGCTACTAGTTCAGGTTAGATAAGGTGGCATTCTTCAGCAATCAACTGCTATTAGACCATACAGAATAGCCCTGATATTAATAACTGCTGGGTCTCCAATGAAGTTATTGACCATGAACAAGTTGCTGCATGTCTCCATCACTATGGAAGTTTGAAGGGTTTTGCACTTTTGCTCTTTGGATTCAATTTATATGTACTCCATTGTAGATTCCATGCGGTACCAGAAAGAACCCCCATAAAGCCACTGAGCCTGTAACCCTTTAAGCCTTTGAAAGAAAAGCAATTCCAGAAATAATTTGCATTTCAAACATTAACGGTATAGCTAGTGCAGCTTTTAGCAAATCTTTGGTGTCCTGCACAAGTAAAAGAATTATGGAGATCTTTCTTGCTAAAACTTTCCTTTCCTTTCCTTTCCTTTATACTCAGACCCTACAGTTCTTGTTTATAGCCAGTGAAGTGAATGAGTCTGTAAGTCTGTTCAATAATGCTAGCTTGGGGTTTAGGGTTTAGCGAATGACCACATGTCAAACTGTGATGACTCCTGCATGGATAGGTTTGGTCCTTGTTTCCAACAAGATGAGGAAAACATTAGTTGTTTGATATTGTGGGATAATAAAGCCAACAAAAGCGAAAGCAGAGGACCAATCTACTTTCATAGCTTAGCTTTGCAGGCTTTCAGATGTTTGCTAAAGCCAAAACTTTGCCCATGTGATCGTCATATACAGGGTTCTCAGATGTCGTTTACCAGCTGAAATAATTCAAGCATCCAAGACAAAAAACAACCAAAAGATGGGTTGAATATTCAACATAAACTGCATGAAAAGAGATATTAACTACCAATTCGTGGCACAAAAACGAAATAACATGACACAAACATGAGTTGCTAACAAGATTAATATTAGAAACACAGTTGTAAAAATTTCTTTTGATGATGTAATATTATTGTAATTGGATATGAGAGAAGCCACTCATTGGATCCTATTCCAGTATTCCTATTGATAGTCTTTTTGCTTTTTCTAATGTCAAATTAAGTTAATTTAAAACTGCAATGTACTTGTAGACCATCAGCTAATTTGCCATCTTTTAATAATTGCATGGGTCGGAATGAGCCTTAGATAAACTCGAATTGGGTTGAGAATATAAACCCTATACGCGAAAATAAGGAACTTGCATATAGAATTATAACGATTTGCTCAACTCCATTTTTTGCCGATTGGTTTTAATTGTGAAATCTAGAGAAATTCATACAAAGTTTTTTTTTTTTTTGAAAAGGGGTTTGGAACCCAGCCTAGCTGGGAGGCTCAGCCCCACGCTGGAGAAATTCATACAAAGTTATACTCTCAGTTTTACAATTTATATTTCATGCTATTTTTTTTTTTTTTTTTTTTAGGTTCTTAAATTTTGTCTTTTTGTAAAAATAAAACTTGGAGTGAATTTCATTCAAGAAGAGAAAATGAGTGCGGATTGCAAATTCATTCTCCTTACTTTATCAAAGTGAACTTGTGTAGTGACCTTTTTTACTGCATTTTTCTTTTGGACTTGCAAGACACTCGTTCAGAAAATACTGTACTTCTGATTTTTCACTGTGATACTAGAAATACAGAGCAAGGAATTAAGTCATTGCGAATTTTTCATGATCGGTTGTGGTTACTGCAAGGGAAGCAACCGCAAGAAATGTGGCCAGAGAAATGAGGGTTGTGCCGACTTATCATCTTCTGTGCTTGGTTGGTGGCCTTGTGAATTTGTTCAGTGTGTTGTTGCCTGGCTTCTGCTCTCAATTCCTCGGCTTTTCTATGCACAACTGCCATCTTCTTCATCAACTTCTCCTCCAGGTTTGATCTCATGTTCTGTATCTTCACCTAAAAACCAAAAAAGTGTATCAACAACCAAACAGCCAAAAGCAAGCATGCATCTATGCCACCCAATTTGGCTTTACAAATGAAAATTAATATATTCAGTAAGAACAAAAAACCAAGCTTCCAACCACAAGTAGTATCCTAACTCATTTGAATACTCGAATTCCCCAATTCCCCATGGATTTCTAAATACTGGTTTCACATGGGTGGTTAACTTGACAGTATATTAAAAAGTGAGGATGATGACTTCTAGCATTCTTCTTTTGCTTTCTTTTAAGAGATAAGCATGCGAAAAACGATATTATACTAAGCAATGCACTTCAACTGAGATGTGATCTAGTGAAGAAAACAAAAGGAGAATGGTGTCCGAGAGTGACGGGTGGCTCGAGATTGAGGAAGCCAACAAGAAGCCCTGTGAGGCATTCGACTAGAATCAATAAAATAAAGTTCAAAAGGTTGTTGTTAGCTTAGTTGGCAGAGTTGCACTGCGGTTTGACAATGCGGCCACTTAGTATCATGCTCTAAATACTTTAGTGTTTTAGGATAGCAAATCTTCTCCTATAATAAGAGTAGGCATTACAGGAGGAGATAAGTCTAAACGGCAAGAAAAATATACTAAACTAAGGGTTTGATAAGATGACAACAAAAAATGCAGCACTAATTGAAACCATAAACTATTATCATCTTTTGTGTTCAAGTACAGTTCATGGTTCCGTCATATAAAACTTGAGTAACTCATTAATCATAATTTTAAGGAAATTACTTTCAATCATATGGTGATTACAGCAGTTAAAAAATAATAATTTCATTATGCTAATAGCAAGACTTAAATAGCAGCAAAGCAAGCCACATCACTATTTTAGGTTCCTAGCTATGTCTTATGTTTGTCATTTAGCTAAACACCAACAATTGGTTAAAAAACACAAACATGATGGACTAAGAACCCACCATTCCACCAAGGAAAAAAATAACAGGAGAATAGAAGTACCTCGAGCTTTCTTGACTGAGCTTCTGCTTTTGCGCTTTGGAGGGTGACCCAGGCTTGAATTTTTGCTTCTTCTCTTTGATACCTGTAAAGTCCAAAACACAGTTGGAACTAAAATCCTTATCTGGAACAAGAGGAAGGTCTAACTTAGTGATCCAATTACCTAAGGCAGCATTTGTTATTTTCTTCCTCTTCCCAAGCAGCAGCTCTTGGTTCAGAAATACCTTCTCGGTATCCATTGCCTGCATATACATTGCCTGTGTCAAAATGCCTCAAGCTCTTTGATATTTCCATTTCCTCCTCTTCCCTTGAGTTCCAAGTCGATGCAACTGAATCATATTGTGTCCCAAGTTGAAGCTTAGCTAAATGGCATTCCTGCAACTGAGTAATGTCAATGGTGTTATTGGGGCTGCTAGAGTGCCCCAAGGCCAATGGCCCTGACCTACTTTCAGGAGTGTTATGGCGCGCCGGTGATGGGCACTTGAATGGTGTGTGACACCTCGAAGTTGTTGAACTGCCAAGAGGAGTCATCTCTGTCCCAACATCCCGATGTTCTATCTGATGACACTGGTCTGTGCCTGCATCTTTCATGTTTTCACAGGCTGAGTTTTTGAACAGAAACCCTTCTTTAGTTGGCTCCAAATACTTGAAATTGGGCAGAATTGGTTCTATGTCATCCACAAACTTATCTGCACAAACAAAACTCAAATTTGAAATACCAGTTCATAGATATCTAGCTCCAATTCTAAAAATTTTGGATTCTAATTAAAATGATGCAAGTTCAATACAGCCTAGTAACAGCAAATATTTCAGCTCAAAAGCTTAAAAACAATGCTTATATGGTTTATAGAGTTCGATAGAATCTCAGCAAACAAATACATGCAAAATCCAAAACTAAATTTTACATTATTTGACTTGAACAGTGACCATAACAACAAAGTAGAGCAAAAGTTGAAACCATCATCAGCCTTTTACAAGACAGAAAACAAAAAGAGGGAAATATGATAGTGACACAGAAAGGGGCCAATTTGATAAATAAAAGCCAATAAGTGAAGGTTCCACCACTAAAGTTGAAGAAGTAAAGATCATTACCTTTTGGAAGCACATCCATAGAGCCTAAGCCCCCTTTGAAAGCTTTGGCAGAACTATTATGATTGTTCAAAGATGCAGACCTCTGAAAGCTTGAGACTGCTTTTGACACCTCCATTTGTTGCTGCTTAAAGTTGTCACATTGCTTGGCATTACTAACCTTTGTGGTGTGGTGAGCAGGAGAATCATGGCAAGAACTACTTATGAGCCATTTCTCAGCATCATCCCACTTTGAAGGGAAGCTCTTTCTGGAAAGATTCCCTACACTGAAGCTGAACACAGGCCTTCCTGGTGTGGGAGGAGCTTCTAGAACTTTCTTGTGTGTGACAACAGAGGTTACTCCCTCTCTTTTCTGAGCTGAGGAATCAAGAAAATTGCTTCTATTGCTTTCTGGGCCATTGCTTGGTGGTGGTAGTGGGAATGACTTGACAAACTCAGCTGTCTCTTTGAGATTAAGCTTGCAAAGTGGGTCAGGGAAGGTGTCTGCAAATGGGTTGCTCTTGCTTTTCCCATAGAAGCTTGTGTTGCTCTCCAATGGTGGTGGTTCCTGAATTACAGACCAAAACTCAAAAATTAGAGGAAAAGAAACAGAGTAGAGTAATTAAAACCCAATTGGGTAAATAAAAACAAAGACAAAGAACAAAAGGAAACCAAATGTGGGATCTTTACCACACTAGATGAGATAAAGTTTGGAGCTTGGAAACATCTGGGGCTTGTGAGATCCATGGAAAAAATATTTGATTTGTGAAGAGTGTTTCTCTTCACTCTCTAGTGGGTAAATGCCTCGTCTATCTTCACCATTTGGGTATAAAAATTACAAGGCAAAAATTGCGGAGAAGTAGCCGAACAGAGAAAAGAAGCACATTGACTGCTTATTTTGCAAGTTGAAACCAAAAAGTACTGTTGCAAGAAATGAGTCACATGGGGCTAGCCAGCCCTAGCTCTGCCTTCAAAAACTAAGACTACACTAAACTACTGTAGTGACACAGTCGTACTTGTACAGGAGAAGCAAGAGGGCTAGGGAAGTGGACGAAAGAGTACTCATAAAAAGAAGAGGGGATCTTTGGGAGTAGTGGACAAAGACACTCATGAGTCCCAAGCGTGAGGCAGAGAAAAAAATTGTCCCGAACAACAATTAATTGTTTTTTTTTTTTGGTTTTCTTTCTGGGAAGCTTCTTTTGGTGTTTTTTGATCCACCATTTAGGTGGGTCTCGTTACAGCTTTAGGTTTACAGGCTCAAATGGTGTCTCATTTTACTTGGCACTATGTATTTGTCCGTCTTGGCCTGTAAGAAGTGGTTGGGTCTTGTAACCGGAGAGTAGATAACAACTCACAAGTATAATAGGCTTATAGGCCAAACCCATCAAAACGGTAAAAGGAAGTAGTAAGGAGCTTGTCTAATCATATGTAATTACTGAAAAAATTCTTTTATGGTTGGGTGACACCTATAATCACCGTAAAATATAGGGGTTAAGCCCGTTTGCCCAAAAACACAATGTATTTTGTCCAGTTAGTCCAATAAGATGGTATTTTGCCCAATTACACAATCTTTAGAAGAAAAGACTCATAAGGGTAGTCCTTTTTAGGGTAGTGCCAAATATATTCTATGCTGACTTTTGGGTCCAAAACTCACTTTTTCTTGGAAAAACCTGTTCAAACTTCTGAGAAAAACAAAACTAGCCTTCAACATGCCCAAGTTTTTCACCTAACGGCGCCCTACCTAACAGTTACTTTAACAGGCGGAATCACTGCTGCTTGTTTCTATCCTAAGCTGAGGCAAATTTTCTTAAGAAACCGAAAATCTGAACTTAAAGGTAGTACAGGATAATGGCAGAACATAAATAATAACAACATATAATTTGTAGATTTAAAAGACTTGATGAAGTGGATGAGCACACTGAAAATATTTATTTAAACATAATTACAAGCTAAAAATTCAAAGCCTCATTCTCAGGTAAACAGCTAAAAAGCTGTTTAGCTATCCATAAGAATGATTACAGATACTTACTTGTAATGAAAGCACACTACTTTATACTTAGATAGGAAGGGAAGAGCACACTGCTACTATGACATTCTTACTTCTTGAGAGAAGACTCTTCTGCTCAAGTTCCTTATCTAGAACTACTTTCAAGATTTTTCTGATGGTGGAATTTTTCGATGCCTTACAAATGAAACCTAAAGCTCCTTATATAGGGAGCGGAACTCAAACTGGAATTCAAAACAACAAAATGTACAGAACAACTCCGTGAATTTCTGCTTTCGTGAGTGCTCCTGATGATGGAGGTTGGCTGGCGAAAAGTAGATTCCTTTAGGTGAAATGTTTTTCACCTTGTTCTTTTCTGAAAAGCAAAAACAGCTTTTGGGAAAAGTCCAAAAGTACTTTTCGGTGCTTTCTACACCTGTAGCTTCTCATGTTCTCGTCCGTTTATGAGTTGTGGCCGAGGACAAAGGAGTTGCTATCCATCCTGGCCATTCTGGCAGTAGTTGCATTTTCTTCGACATCTGTATCTACATACATCTTGTAGTGGTTGTCATTTTCAAGCTTTTCAACCCACTGTAAGCATGCCAGTGTCGAGTCTATCTCTTTCCTTGCGAGAGATATGAAGAGGTCACTGCTGATTGCTTCAGGATGATCACAAGCAGTGATTATTGTTTTTTCTCATGCTGCCAGGAAAGTATTTCTTGTATCATCTTAGATGATCTTCTTGATGTATTCGAGAGACATGGCCTTCATCCATGGAATACTTGAATTTGGCTGGCCATTGTATCCAACACAGGCAGGCTGAAGATATCTTTTTTGAATAATTCTTACATAATGATAAGGAGAAATGTATTCAACTTCACCATTTGTTTTGTGAATCCATTCTGGTGGAGTAGATCTAAACTTCAGTAGAAGAGTACAGTCATTTTTAACTGTGTTGACGATGATGGGGGGCAGGCCTTTGAGATCATCATTTGTTTTGGTCCATAGATTATGGACAAAACCATTTTCAACAAGCCAAAGCTTGTGTTCTTGAGGATGTTCACTCTGAACATTAACTCTGTACCTTCCAACATAAGGTCCTGCAACAATGAAGAGGGTTTGAGGAATACAGTCCTCAGAATTATGGCTTCCAATCAGATTATGGAATTCAAACCAATCTGATTCTTTTAGTGCTATGATAGGAATTCTAGCACTTTATGGATCTTCCAGATAGTGATTTTTTTCACTTTGAACAGCACTCTGCTGTATATGAACTTCTTTCATGCTGCGGTCTAGCATTTTCATGGAGTTCTTCAGCTAATGCGAATAGAGCTGGGAACATTATACCATTGTTTCTTTCCTGAAAGGAAAATAAGAGGTTATCTAGGATTGCCTTCTGGTGGTACGCTAGCCTTCTGCCAGTTCTGAACACAGGATCAACAAAGGTTCTTAATTCGTAATTAAAAACATTTATAACTCCAGTTGGAGTTGGTTTGCTTTTTGGCAAAGCAACAGCCGTCAACGGTCTTGATGAGCCTTTACCGTCTGCCGTTTGAGACAGGCTAGCCAATCCTTTACCCTGGGATTGATCAGTTGTGGCTAGTCCTTTAGGACTTAGCAGAAACCTTTTGAGGATTTTTTTCTTTGGGATCCTCAACAGTTTCATGTTCTTTCCCAATTCTTCTGCTTCTGGGATTGCGACATTCGTCGTTGTCTTTTCGGCTGAACATTGTCATTTCTCTGGTTAGGGCGTCTGGAAGATAGTTCTTGTTTCCTGCAATTAGTTCAACATTATAATCATATTGGTTAAGAAATAATTGCCAATTTGCTAATCTTCCTCTATCAGCAGCTTTATCAAGTTTAAAATTTTTGAAATTCTTTACTCTAGCACAATCGGTGCGGACAATAAAGGGTTTTCCAAGAAAAGCTGGAGAATTTAAAATTGTTTTCTTAACAGCCAAAATTTCTTTTTCCCTTGTGGGATAATTTTGTTCTGCAGGGCTGAATTTGCCGCTACAAAATTTGCAGATTTTTTCAATGTTAGTTCCAGACGTTTTTGCTAGGACAACACCTGACCAGTAATTATCACTCGCATATGTTTGGAGGATAATTTCATAATTTTCCTCTGGTTGTTGTAGAGGAGGGAGATTCTTGCAGAGATTTTTTATCTGCTTCACAATTTTTTAATCATCTTCAGTGAAGTTCCATTTTCTTTTGGAACTTGTTTTAGAAGATAACATTGTTGTTAGTCCTAAGATTTTGGGAATGAAATCTCTCCCATAATTGATAACTCCTACGACTCTTTCTAGACTCTTAGCATCAGGAATTCTATCTGGGAATTTCCAGATTTTCTCAAGGATGTGAGGTTAGAGTTTTATTACTCCATTCTTGATGTTTATCCCAAGGAAATCAACTTCATCTAGGATAAAGAAGATTTTCTTTTCTCCGAGGATAATTTCATGCTGAACTATCAGCTTTACAACCTCGTGGAGGTGTTTCATGTGTTCTTCTCTGTTTTTGGAGAAGACAAGGATGTCATCAATATAGACAACGCATAATTCAGCCACATGTTTGAAGATGTTATCTATCTTTCTCTAGAAGATTGAAGGGGCTTGTTTTAGGCCAAAAGGCATTACTAACCATTCGTAATGACCTTGTGGTATTCCGAATGCAGTGAGAGGAACACTCTCAGGATGCATCTTAACTTGTCAAAAACCCGACTTTGCATCAAATTTTGAAAAGACTTTGGCTTCTCTGAGCTGGTTGATCAATACTCGTACTTGAGCAATTTGATAACCGTCTTTGACAGTCTTTTTGTTGACATCTCTGTAGTCAATTACCATTCTAGTTTTTCCTCTGATATTCTCTGCATGATTTCTCATGTAGAATGCTGGAGCATGATGAAGGCTAGTGGATGGTTGAATTAATCTCTTGTTCAGAAGATCTTCAATATCTTTTCTGAATTCTTTTTTATCTTCCTCTTTGTATTGAGGAATGGCTTTGACATGACAGATGGAATTCATGTCATGTAATCTTAATTCACAGACCACTGGGTCTTTTTCCCAAAATTTCTGAGGGTCTCCATCGATATTATGTTCGAGTAGTTTCTTAATTTTATCAAGAGTAGGAATTTTCTGAGACTCAAGCTTATTCTGAAAGTGCTTGAGGTTATGCTTATGGATGAAACTAGCTTCTTCATCTTCACTAATTTCTTCTTCTTCAGAAGATTCTTCAACAAGTAATTCTTCTTGTTGTTTGATTTGGAGTATCGATTCGAATTTGGGCTTGTAGGGGGTAAGATCACCACTATTCTGTTGCGATCTCTGATACTGCTTTGTGAAGTTTGGACCTACTACACTTTTTGCTTGTGTAAGGCGGTCTGCCCAGAACACCCGTTTTCCTTTTCTGAAGCCTATCGCTTCTTCATCCTGGATGAATCTCTGTTGGAGAATAAAATCATTTCCCAACAAGAAATCTGATCCTTGGCCTTCAGATTGCCAAACGTTGTGGATGATAAATGTTCCTCTACCAATGGTGATATGAACATTTTTTTGCTACTTTATTCATTGTAAGGTGGCTTTCGTCAAACGTGACACCAGTAGCTGTTCTTTTCTTATCTTCTTTCCAGAGTTCTTCTAGAATTGCAAATACCTTTGCAACAGTGATTCCCTATCCATTATCTACAAATGCATGTAGATGATATTTCTTGTGATCATGGATTTTTAATCCAATCTCTATGTAGTTGCTATACCTACTAGTAGAGACGATCTTTGAAGGTTGTAGCTCATTTTCCTGAGCTTGTTCTTGTGGTATAAATGGTTTGCATTCTTCTGGAACAATTTCTGGTGGTTCAACCAGTTCTATAGTTTCATCGATTTCATCGATTTTTTCTTCCTTTATTTTTGAGGAAGATGGTTCCATAATTTCTTGGAACAAAGTTTCTACTTCTTTCTCCTTTTGTTCAGAGAAATATTCTTCATATTCTTGTTCCACCAATTGGCTGATAAGGCCATTCTTGGTTTTCCTTCTTGCTTCAGCTATGAAGCATTCTTTGTGATAAGTCTTTTTTGACTCTTCACAAAATATAGGAAGGTCATTCTTTTCGTGACATAAGCAGTAGTCACAAATGAATGTACCAGGGTTCACCTGATAAGCAGATATTTTTGCTTATGTCTTACTTTCTTCCCAGTTTCTGACTTTAAGAACATTCATCTGTCTAGATTCTAAGTATTCTACTTCAGAATCTGTTTCAGAGTCAGATGATTCTTCTTCTTCAGACCAGGTAGAGTATACTGACCTGTCATCTTCTTCATCATCAGAATAGGCTATTTCGTAGCCCTACATATTAGCTGTTTCTACTATATGCTCATATTCTTCAAAGAGAGCTTTAGTAGATCTTTTACCCTTTTCCGGGCATTCATTGGCATAGTGCCCTTCAGCTTTACATAACCAGCATGTACAAGCTTTCTTGTTCGGCTATTTATTATGATGGTTGCCTTGGTGATTCTTCTTTTTCTTGAAGAATTTCTTTTTAGGATCTTCATCCTGTTGTTTCTTGAAATTGGAACTTTTCTTGAATTTCCAATCCCTTTTCTTATTACTCTTTTTGAATCTTTTAGAGTAATATTTTTCTTTTTTCTTTCTGTGGAACTTGGATTCATGACATCTCCAGTTGGTTGGCATATCCAGTATTCCATAACAGAAATTTTCAACTCCTTTGAGTTGTTTCTTAGCCATCTTTGCTCTAAGATTGGCTTTGCATTGCTCTTTTAGTAATTGTCTGATTCTGTCAGCAATTCCTCCAACTGAAAATCTTTCAATTGGTTTTTCAGCTATGCTTTCCCTCATAGCTGTTCTCTATGGTTCAGGGAGTTTTATGTGCAACAGGTTGACTTGATCAGTATTCTCTAGTTCACCAATCGTACAGTAGTATTCTTGAAATTCATTCAAGTATTCTTCAAAATATCTCATGTCGCAGATTTTGAGAGCATAGATATTTGATTTGGACGTTTCTTTAGCCTTCTCACTTAGATTTGAGAGATCTCTACAGAACTGATCATACAGAGGTACTGCAAAATCATACGGAGATTTCGAAGTTTTGATTTCTTCTAGCCAGTCTTTTCCTCTGGCAGTCTCTTTGAAAGAGAAGTAATACTTTTTTGCTACTCCAGTGAGAGTAGTTTCATAATGCACCTGAAGATCTGGTGCTTCAAATTTTCCAAGGGTTAGAGCAGAGGCCATGATCATCAGGCTATCAACCCATTGGTCAAGAGTTTTTATCTTGTCTAGAGCTTTGACTAGATTTAACCAGATACCATGAGAGGAGATTGGTACTTTGGGTATATTGTCTTTTGGGACAAATCTTTGGGAATTTCTTTCTCCATTTCTTCCCGTAGGGGCTTTCTGTATAGGGAGTTTCACTTTTCCCTTTTCTCTAGTGATGAAAGTTTTGGAATTGAAGTTTTCTCCTTCTTCCATTTCAATATCTTGATAGGGAAGGAGTTTTCTTTCCTTTCCTGGTTTGAAAATTTTCATTTCTTCGATTAGTTTTTCTAATCGTTCAGGATTTTCGCAAGATTCTGCTTCATCGTAGAGGTCATAGAGCTTTTGTGCTCTAAACATATTTACTGGTCTGTTCAGATCAGCTTCTAATTCTTCTTCTGTGATGGGATCTGTTGGTTCTTCAACAGAGAATTTGGTACCACTAACACTAGCTTCTTTAGTGCTGTAGCTTCTTCTAAGAACATTTTTGTTTACCCTGATATTTTCAGGACAGACGTCACTTTTCCTGTAATCGTCAAATTTGAGACTGATATCTCCAGTCTTTCTGCTTTCATATATTGCCGCTTTGGCATTTTCTGCTTGTTTTTTCGGACCAGATAATTTCCATTCAATAGGGAAAGTTACTTCATTCCAAGTAACCTTGTGAATCTGTTGTGAATGGTTCTTCTGACTGGTGAGGAATCCAGTAGTAAGACCTGGAATATTTGATATTCTTGTCTTGAGTTTTACTGTGGTACTCATCAGTTTATAGTATATTCTATATACTATAGCTAATTCTTGCATATCCTTTTTCATAGATATGCCATCTGTCTTGACTCTCAGTCTTAGACAGTGAGCTGCATCTTTCAAGCTGGTTGAGAAATTTGGAAAGCAGTTGAAGTAAGCCACTTGATCGCATAAGGATGATTCAAGTGTTCCCAACAGACTAGCTTGAAAATCTGTTAGTCTATTGTCATGTAGGACACATAGAACTGAACAGTTTATGCTTTCTCGGGCAAGAAGTTTTATGCCTACTTGGACTGCTCCAATATGCATAAATTGAAATTTTTTTGTTCTTACTCTGGCAACTTCTGCAGGAGTGATCATCAAGAGATCTGTTTCTTTTGTTGTGGAAGGGGTTGTGAATTCCAATAATTTGAAATGATGGCTGTCCATCAAGTCAAACTTTCCCCTTTTGTAGATTTGTTTAAAATCTAACTTTGGAATTGTGGAGTTTTTTACCTCCTTTTCAATTTCGTTGAATTCGAATTCTTCAGCATTTAGGAGTTGTACTCCTTTCTTTTTCCCGAAGATGCTCATCATTTTGACATCTCGTGCTTCTTTCGGTTTTTCATACCGTATACTAGTTTGACTAGTAGAGGGTTCCAGAAAAATCATGTTTGGAACAGGATTCTTCTCTGGTCTTTCTAATGGTTTGAATCCATTAGCTTTCTTTGCTTTTACTGTAAGTACTTTCTTGTCCTTCAGTATATTTTTCATAGAATTCAGCGTTTTTTGCTGTTCAGTGATTTTTCTACTAACACTTGTTAGCTTTTCTTCTTCCGTTTTTGGAAGTTCTTTGATATAGTCTATTTTGTTTTACAATTTTTCTAATTGGTAGAGTATATCAGGTAGTTTTTCTAGATGATTTTGACATCTAGATAACTCTTTCTGCAGGTTCTGATGTTTCTCATTAGAGGATTTTAGTAGAGAATTCAACTTCTCTAATATTAATTCTGACATTGTCCCCATTGGGGATTCCCCTTTTGATGAGCTCTTTGCAAGCTCTGATACCAGTGATTTGCGGATCTAACCAATGCTCATATAATCAAGAGGTTTTTGTTCCTCTTTAAGAGTATATAAGAGATTTTCAATATTCTGCTCAATGTTATAGATTCTTGTTTGAATTCTAAAGATGATATCCCAGTAGTCGGGAGTTTTTTTTTTAAGACTTTCTCTAAGGTCTTTTAATTTTCTCAACTTTTCTCTTTCGTTCTTCAATTCTTTGCTAGTAATATTACAGATAACAATTAACTCAAGTCTGTCAATGACCGAAATTATGAATAGTAAAATTTAACTGTTTACATTTGAATATAGAGGATGAAGTTTAGCTGCAATTATATATAATCTAGACAAATAGATTCAAGATGGGCCCACCACGTTTCATCAAAAGAAAAAAATAAAATAGGAAACAAATTAGTGGTAAAAGCAAGAATTGGAGAGAGAGAAGGGTACTAATGGTATAAACATTAATGACACGTTTACTTACTTGGAATGGAAAATAATCATGAATCGGAGACAAGTGGAATGAGAGAAGAAAGGAATCGGTATTGATTCTGGAGGAATGATTCCTAAACCCATCTCCCCCCCCTTCGTAATCGAATTCCTGAGTATTCAGGAATCGATTCCTGATAAATAGGTGGGACCTACACCAATTCTCATTCCTTCATGTGTTAGTAAACACATGAATTCTTTTACCTGGAATCATTCCGATTCATTTATGTGTTAGTAAACACAATGGTATTTTTACTCCGTAATCATTCCATTCCATTCCAAGTAAGTAAACGTACCCTAAGTGAAAGGAATAGTTGGAAGAAAAAGAGAAAACTTTTGTGTGAATGTGATTAAAAATAAGTTTGTGGAGTATATAGAGTGTATTTTGGTATTTTGTGGGTAAGTGGTCATTATCCCTAAAATATAGTGTTCGTGGAGTCAGTGCTATGTGCATGAGTAAAGAGTGTGGGGTTTATGCTTTTAATCTAGCAATGTTGGCAAAAAAAAAAAAAAAAAAAAGGAAATTTACTTCAAAACCCTTGTGGACCAGATTTTCAATGCACGTTAGTTTTGTTACTGCTCCTTTATAGAAGTCTCAAATTGGTGCTTCTCCTTCTTATCCTTGACAGTCTCTTTTTTTGCTGCTAAAGCTGTTCTTAAGCATGGGTCTGGCTGGCAAGGAGGGAATGAGAATCACTCTAATGTTATCAGGGTAAATCGTTGATATCCATCGTTCGCATCAATTTCAGCGTACTCTTCCCTTGCGTACGTCGACTACTACCAGGTTGTATGACTTGTATCACGTACAGTTAATTGATGCTTCCTCCAATTCTTGGAATTCTTTATCTCTATTGCGTACTTAATTTCCACAAGAAAGATGTAGATGCAATTCAAGCCATTCTTCCGAGTTCTAGATTGCCTATGAATTTTCTTATTTGACACTTTACACCGAAATGTGATTTCACGGTGAATAGTGATCGAATACCGTGTTGCCCGCGATCCAAGTGGTTCAAGGCTTTTCCTCTCCATCGAGCTCACCTAGTGGTGATCCTTATTCCGATTTTTGGAAAGCTTTTTGGACTACTCTGTTCCTGGGAAAATGAAGTTATACATATGGAAAGCTTGGAGCTAGGGATTTTCTTTCTACGCAAACTAATCTTATTCTCAAGCAAGTGGATGTTCCTCACTTGTGTGCTTTGTGTGGAGGAGCCAGAGATTCCTCTTCACCTTCTACAGGAGTGTAGAGTTACGAATACCATTGTTGGGTCCATCACGGCTGGCCGGCTGCCATTCCTACTTATTCTCATTCTAGTTGTTTGTCTTCGTTTGCTGCTTGTCTAGATCAGTTGTCCACCTCGTAATGCACGCGGTTGGTAGTGTTGCTGTGTTTTGTTTTGAAGGCTAGGAATGACATGCATTAGAAGGGGTTCAATGCAAGCCTCCATTAGTTCTGTTGAGTGCTCACACATGGTTTGACATGCATGCAGCTACAAGCGTGCTCCTGCCCTTCCTCCCAAACAACCCCGCATGCACTCGTGTATGTGGTCTTAGCCTTCTCCAGGGTGTCTTAAGTGTCTCTTTTGATGGAAATGTGGATGTTGGGAGCTCGTGGGGAGGGATTAGAGTGGTTATACGCGACCTTGGGGCCTTCCGTATGAGATTAGTTCTCAATGTTCCTCGGATATGTTCTCCAGTTGAAGCCATGGCTGGTAGCTAGGGAAGCTTGCATGCTTGTTCAACACCATGGTCTGTCACCTGTGAAGTTCGAGTCGGATTCATTACAGTTGGCGCAAGCTATTGGATCTTCTTCTGTGCGAGTTATATCAATTGCCAGGTTATTCGTTTCACCATGTTTTCAGGTAATGATGTTGCCCATCACCTTGCTAAATGGGAGTCAACTCATGAACCTTGTAATAGATTATTTATCTTTTCTCCCCCTTTTTTTCTTGAGGTTTTGACATGCAACTATCCAATGAAAATTTTCTTGTTCCACTCACTTGTTTTTTTAATCCGAATTTAATCTTCAGATTAATTTCAATTTCTCTCTCAAAAAACAAAGAAGGACAGTTTTATCATTAGCAAACTGAAGTAATCCCAACAGCCTAACCACCGAGCCCAAAAGTGGAGTCATCCTAACAGAATTCAATTCTTCCAAGCCCAACCTTGACCGGTGTTTGCTGTGGTTAGATCCAAGTGATTGACGGTTACCATCTCCTACGCCCAATCCCAACCACCCACTCTGCCGCAACAAAAAAAAAAAAAAAAAACCACCAAGCCCAAGTAAGAGCTACAAGGAGCCCAGAACCACCCTTTTGCCTGAACCATTGCCGTTTGTTAATGTCTAAGATTTAGCGGTGACTAAACCTTGGTTAACGCTGGTCCGATGGACGGACCGCTACCCCTGATGTAATCAATACTTCCGCTACCTGTCAAGTAAAATACAAAGGGCGTCAGAGGGAGACCGCGCTGGGCGGTCTTCTCTTCTCCGATGCCTAAGTTAGTCAATGTATTTATGTTGACAAGATAATAGTAGATAGGTAGTAAATGCGTAATTAATGAGGAGAGACGAGATGACCTTTTATAGGTGGGGAAGAGGCTGACCTCTTCCATGTTTTCGATGTGGGACTGATATGCTTTAGTTCCCAGCTTCTTAAGCTTCTGATGCTATCTTGGCGCGGCGCGTGGCGGCTCGTTAGCGGTGATCTGGGGGTGAGGTAAGTACACCGTTGTTGCACCGCCATTGGCCGGCCTGCCACTGTTTGTATACAGATCCCAAACGACCAGAAGACGCCAGTAACATCCCCAAGAAGGAAGAGAAATCTAAAATTTCACCGAGGGAAGCACTGCCCGTGCCACCACTCACCGCAACACCCAACAAACTCAGACAAAACAGATCTGACACTGTCCTCCACTCTGACTTAATTTGTGTAGGGGGATCTCCCA
Source organism: Rosa rugosa (assembly GCF_958449725.1). Taxonomy (NCBI): domain Eukaryota; kingdom Viridiplantae; phylum Streptophyta; class Magnoliopsida; order Rosales; family Rosaceae; genus Rosa; species Rosa rugosa. The sequence goes on along the minus strand of NC_084820.1, from coordinate 55,579,178 downwards.
CCATTGGCAAGGACCCAAAGATCCAGAGGTCAAGACGACTTGTTCGACCGCACCCACAACGCGCCGATGAGACCAGAGGCTTGCGAACAAGGAAATAATTCAATAATTCAAGGAAATAATTCAATAACCATGACGGAACACTATAGCATTTCTTGATTCTCAAGATTGGTATGGGCACATTGGACAGAGCCCCAAACCTCCAAATCTTTAACGTCCCTAGCTAGCAAGACTTGGAAGAGCTAAAGACGCCAGTGATGGGATTGTATATATGTAAAAACAGCGACATGATCTCAATGTCTTTCCATCGCCTACGAATTCGACCCCATTTCACTGGCCAGCCGCCAGCGTATACGACTGTTTATACAGAATTCAGTATGCATATACTCATCTCATATGGATTTTCATGTGTATCTCTTAGTCTCACACGGATGTCTATATCTTCATTTCACCTAGATATATCATATATGTGTACTGCTAGTTTAACACAGATTTATGTATCAAGATGTTTTAGCCACAAAAGTTTGTTCCTTTATAACTCATATAAGCCTAAAAATATAAAACTTTCTAAATTCACTAACACTTTACTTATACTGATTTGAGTGCATTGTTGTTTACACAAACAACTGTTGGTGTCGAAAAATTCCGTAGAGGAGTTTGACTCACCAATGAATGCGGACTGGCGCGGGAACTGACCGGGAACAATCGAGAAGCTTCCCTCGAGCGTTGACTCGAAGTTTGACTGTTGGCTCGAGGAGGGGGGGTACCTGCAGAAAACTCTCCGATGCCTAAGTCAGTATGTTTCTTAGTAGTGGAGTAGAGAGAATTGGAATTCGATGCATTACCTTGACGTCGAGCAGCCTATTTATAGGCGATGACTTACTTAGGGAGCAAGCCGTCATTATTCCGGCTTTTATGGCTGTATTTATTTACACACTTTATGATGACAATTATTGCTGCACTAATAACAGTTAATCATTGCGTACTTACGACCGTCATTCATTGCGTATCTATGATAGTCATTCATTGCGCACTTATAATCATAATCATTGTGCGTAGTTATTGTCGTAATAATCGCCGCATTCATGACTGAAATTTAACGCCATACTAACTACGGAGTTAATCGCTTTAATTGCGGGCCCAGCAGAATTTGACCACTCCCACAACAACCGTGTAAGTAGATGATAAAGTGTTTTAGCTTTCACACGATTATCTGTCTGTGATGTTTCTTCACACAAAATTTCATAATTATTGTTATTGTATAAACACTTAATTATAAACATTTCACACGGTTATGTTTAGATACTGATAAATCATACAGATGTATGTGGTTTTCTAAAATCTGTGTGATATGTTTGTTTTGCTAGTAGTGGAACCCATATCACAACTCACAAGTCCGGTTTCGTATCAAAAAAAACTCACGAGTCCGGTTGAATATATAATCCACCAAATGAATAAACAATTCAAAATTCCTTCAATTTAACTGGGTGAAGGTTGCCTAACATTTAACTCGATCTGCTAGTCCCTTAAACCAGATACAAATCATACAATTTCATTATCAAGCTTTCTAAGTACAGTATTACATATCAACTACTTACTATTCGAATATATTTAGGTTACACTCAAAAGCAGAAAACTACTACGTACCTACTTCAAGATAACCCACCTATTGTGGGTGGTTTAAACACCCATAGTATTAACAACGAAAACTAGCTAAACTGTTCATGTACCGCTCATGGTGAGCAGCAGGAAATAGCCTCACCTCAGTGTAAGGACCAACTAGGTCGTGGCCTTAGTTGAACCGGCCACCACATTGTCTCAACATCAAAGATGAGCCATATGATCATTAAGACATTAACGGCACCATATTTCATTACTTTGTGTGACATGCATGACCATGTGATTTGAGCTTGTATCGGTCGATCTATATTTGACTGATATTATCCCAAAGTTAATATTTTGGCTGCATACGCATAAGAATATTGTATCTCAGAAAAGGACCCAATTTGTAAGAAATATGAGTTAGGTCAGTAAGATGGAGGGTGATATTACTGCCGCTCCGAATAGAAATGCCATGTGATATGCAACCTCAGACAGATGCTTCCATCATTGCCCAAAAGCTATAAATTTTCTTTTCTTTCTTGAAAAGTCACATATATTCTGTCAATTAATGGAAGATATGATAGTCGAATTCTAGCTTGATGACTCAACTCTTTAGAGTATTTACTCAAATAGTCTGATGCAAATGGGGATGGTGGTGCGGAGTCTAGTTGGATAACTTTTTTTTTGGTATGCTAGTTGGATAACATTGTCTCACTCAAGTGACTCGACTACAGAAAGAAATTTTATTCTATGAACTTGATACTGATCGACAGATAATTGTTCTAAAATATTGTTGATAGAGCAAGTCTTGCTTATGCATAGGCGCATAGCCAGTCCTGGAGAGTTATAATTGCAAGCAACCAATCCAGTCAGTTTCCCCAAACATAATTAAAGAAAAACGTCGTAGTCATTAGACTATTGAATGACTGGCACCGCCACAGAAAATAACAAATCTTTTGTGTTTTTTTTTTTTTTTTTTTTTGAGTTTTTAAAATAATTGAGCGTATCTGTTTTATGGCTAAAATTTACGGTCGATGGACTGAACTTTTAAGGCTAAAATTTAACAGCATAATCTTGGACTGTTTTATGTTTTCCTATTAATTTGCCCCACTGATCATTTTTTTTTTTTGAATAAAGGGCTGGTGCGGCTGCCCTCAAGCCTTGATTAATGAAACTATCGAATACAATGGGGGGACAATGAGCCTAAACCCCTGATTACAATAAGCATCTAGAGTATTTTCTGAAATAATATCATAAATCTCTACATGAGACTTGTATTCTAACAAGCACCAACTAGCAAAGAGTGCACAATTAGCTACTCCATTTGCTTTAACATAGCAGTGACATTGTGGAAAGATAACTCGATATGTAACCCGATTACAACATAGCATAAGTACCCGCTTTAGCACAGCTTTCCTATTATGTTGCCGTCGAAAAATAAATCCGACGACACTTAGTCTCACCCTGCCACTAGGAGGTAGCGACTATTTGACAAAGCAAGGAGCTCGCCGCCTACCTAGAGCAGACAAGGCACTCTGAGTGCATACACAGGCAGTTAGCCCGACGAACCCTACAAAATACATGCAGGGACTTATTACACGCCAAAGGCGCGACAATACTAGCCAATTAAAACAAATAAAACTGAAATAGAAATAACATAAACCAGCCCAGGCCGGGCCCAATACGAGGGCCCAAACCCAAGCCTCTGCCAAAGAAACAGGAAGTGCAGCAACCACCAGCCAATCATGGTCCAAGCCCAGCATGGCCACCTCTGAGCAACTGCCCACTACGCCGGACCGCCACAGGACAGCCGCCACCATCGTATCACCATCCCTGTCACGCCATCGAAGAGCGCCACCAACCCACATCCATCCCCTCCCCATCTCGGATCCCATGGACCCAAACCGGATCAGGTCACTCCGATCCGATCGGACTCCAAAGGATCCCAGCCCCTCCAACGAAAACCTACTCCGCCGGACCACCGCCACCATCGTACCACCATCCCTGCCACTCCCAGTCCATCCCCTCCCCATCTCGGATCTCATAGACCCAAACCAGATCGAACAATTCCGGTCCGATTGGATTCCAAAGGATCCCAGCCAAACCGACAAAAGCTCGTCACCACCTGCCGGCCTCAGACCTTGCGACACCAACCCAATCCTCCAACCGGACCACCGGGCAACCAACCAAGACACGCTAGCCGCCGCCACCTTCCGTTTCCTCAACACAGTACCAGCCACCGCAACCACCCCAAATAGATCGAGATGGCAACGATCGAAGATTCTAAGCCTCATAGAAGACCCAATCTGGATAAATAGGGCCCGTCCGACGACGGCACCGTAAGGGCGCGCCGCCGGACGAGAAGAGAGAAAAAGTTTTTTTTCGTTCGCAGAGAGAAAAGTTTTTTTCAGGGTTTGGTTGTTTTCGTTTTTTTTCGTGTGATCTTGCCCCACTGATCATTTAGCTTCATTAAGTATGAAGTTTTTCTATTGTTTTCAAATCTATCAAATTTCAACTAACCTTACAAAACATCATCATGAATTGTTATTGCAAGTATCACTTCATGCAACTAATTACTTCAAAACAAGTTAAAAGATTTATATCCTGGAAAGTAATAATTCCTAGTAATTTCATTTTCGTGGCTTAAGATGAAGTCATGAAAAGACCCACCAACTAATGATGGTGAAGAAGGCAGCATCAACGAACACTCTTGACTTGGGTTTCACCGGCCTCAACAGGTAGGAGATAAGCAAAGTAGGTCCTCCCAGAGTTGTATGCTTAAATAATATAATGATGCACTATACGATAAAGACAGAACCCCATCAATAATTGAATATTTTCTCCTCCCTTCTTTTTTATATAATCAATCTGTGCACTTGAAATCCTGCATAACTAGAGGCTCCCACCCAACAAAATAAACAAATGGTGACTTGCAAGTAACATACCTATTTCTGGTTAAGCAATTGATCCACAAGCCCCCACCTAAAAATCCAGTACCTGTTCTTCATCCTTTTCCTCTTGTTCTAATGGCTGTTACTTGTTCTCTTCCTCCTTGTTTCTCAATCCTAAAATCTGGTCCTGCTATAAAGCCTTTCAGCTCAGTTTTGAGGCTTAAACACACTTCTCAAGTCACAGTGCTCAAGAAAAGAACATCTGCAGTGCTCAAGATCAGATCTTGCTTTAGAGAAAAGGTTTATATTCTTCTTGTTCTTCTCAGTCCTCTATCTTTATTTTTTTTTTATCATATGTACAATAATCATGAATTGTACCTGCGAAAAAATATACAGCAGATGAAGAAGACCACCAACTTTTCTTTTCTGAAAGAGTTAATGGGGTGAACTGAGATTAGTTCAACAAACATTTCTTGATGAAGTCATGATTGGTTTTCTGTACAGGTTTTCGAGGATCGCTCCAACGGAATAATCTGCTACAAAGATGCCAGAGGGGAGATTATTTGCGAAGGATACGATGAAGGCCCTCGATATCACCACCAGAATCAAAGAATAGTTAATCAATCAAGGTACAAAAACACAATCCAACAAAAAGGAAGAAGCATGGAAACATTTAATTCACCTAGTATGGTAAGACACATCTGATTGATATTTGTGTTAACTTTCCAGAGATGCCGAGATCCTTGATCTTCTTCAACAGAGGTGGTTTAACTTCATGACAGACACAGAATTAGTCAAGGCTGAGAAAGGTGGTGTCCTGCAAGAGGGAATCAACTGCAATGGCTTCAACACTCTCCACTAATCAGCTTCCAGCTCTTGTCAATCTATATATATAGTATGTAACATGTATAAAGAAAGACAAATCCTTCCTTTAATCATAGAAGTGAATGTCATGCACGAATATTGCAGTGTCTTTGAAGTACATTCGTTCACCACAATTTGTACGTACAGATCAATTTCCAATGCTTCTGCACTCTGCTTTGCCTTTCTTGAAACAATTATATTCATCGGTTTTCATATTCCAAAAAAAAAAAAAAAAAATTCGGTCAAATTGCTAATCCAAAACAGAAGGGTCTTTTTTCAGAATCAGTTCTCTACTATTTGGCAAACACAGAGCCGACTTGAACATCAGGTATGCTTAAAAGTACTATGCAGATTGGGTCCTCTGATTGCTCAGTGCAACAGAATATACTGAATTCACAGAAGCTTTACATATCCAGCAAGTAAATATGAAAAAGTCCACTTCTACTTTTGGGGTTCTTTGACCAAGTCCTATGCTTGGGTTTTCAGGACTTTGACTAGAACTAGTCTCATTTATTTATGCCAAGTTATGAACAATCATGTAGACTAGAACAGCAGGTCTACTTTTGCAGACCACACACCATTTGGTTTTAGATTCATGGACTGATGGACATAATCCAGATAGAGAGAGAGAGAGAGAGAGACAAGTAGATGGCACTGAAAATTAAAATCAATCTCATTTACAGATATACAGGACTAAAGGATTCACTGTATAAATTTTGTGGTGCTAAATACATCAAACCGTATTCCTAAAAGGATTTTTCATGGAGAGGTCATCTAATACTATACCCCCAACAGAAAAATCCATGGCTTCAACAGCCTTCTTCTGCATCTTCTATCAAATAATCATGAATTTCTCTTGTAATGAGAAAATACAAAAAACACTGCTATACAAAAGAATTGGGATATAAGAAAAAGAAAAAGGAATGACAAAAATAATCATGCAGCAGGGTCAAATACCCGAACCACATGCTTAAATGTACAAGTGATCCTCCTTCAAAAAAAATGTACAAATGGACTAACTCACAGTATCATTCAACCGAGGCACTACCGTGTGCATTCTCTTCACCGATATCAGACTGGGATGTACTTGGAACAATAGATGGAGGAGACCACTGATCTGGAACCATCAGAAAATAGGTTGTCATGGCCTTCCTGAACCTTTTTTTGTATTGCTTTGGTGAAATTACGGTCGGAGACGCATTCTTTGGCCCACCAAGGATTCCTGAAGCTTTAACCCACGTTTCAAGGTGCTTATCCCATGTATACTGCCTCATGAAATCAATGATCCCAAGTACTAGCTCATGCTTCTCTTCATCCACCCCGACCAGTAGTGAATAATCCATCACATCAATTGACTGCATCACCACAGGTAAGAACATAGATACAGATTACAATGGGTAACAATGCAATACAAGATCCTCTTATCAGAAAAATGCTCACACACACAGAAGAGAGTTTCAGAACTTACGGCAAGGAAAGCGGTATCATTCCAGACAGCTCTCTCCAACAGCCGCTTTGCCTTGTTTCCCACGAAGATTGGAGATGTTGGCATTGCTTCAATCAAGTTCTGATCCAGCAGAACCTTGTTACTCCCACTAGAATCAGGATTATACCTTGACCGCGAAGATCCTTTGAGATCATAGAGTCGTGTTACAGTCCTTCCAAACAGAAGATTCTCCATAATCAAAACATCCATCTTTGTTTCTTTGCCTCCCTTAACATGCTTTGACATAACCTTCCAATAAATCCAACACAGAGCATATCAACAAAACATAATGTAGGTAATACAGCAATATAAGGAATCATTATTTATTAGCAGTAGTAGAAAATAATTGTTACTGCAAGTTGCCAGGTTTCTTTGCCTAGAATGGCTTGGAGCTTGTGGGTACCTGATATATCCCCAGAATTTTTGCCAGGCAGGTTGGACTTCCTGTGCTAATTGACTCAGAGAGGTACTTGAAATATGCAGGAGCAAATTTAATGAAAGATTCCAGCTCTGTCTTGGTGACTTGTTTGATGATAAACCGGTCATCCAAGGTTTTTGCAAAAAAGACATTGCTCTTACCTCCTTGGGCTCCCCACTTTTTACAACGACTTAGGGATCTTACAAAATCAAGCTCAGAGGGACAACACATCTTCCTTAAGGCTTCAAAACGCTTTGCATAATAACATGTGACAGAGTACTTAACCTTACCAAGAGGGCCATCATCTCCAAAAGACACTCTTGCATGCAAAGCCTTTGTATATAAAAGTGGATCCAAACCCAGGGAGCCACGAGATCCAGACATTGATAGTATGCTCTCCTCAGTAGACCCAAGACTTCTATGAGTTTCAGACACAGTGTCATCATCTGGATGCATAATGACTGAATCAGTAAAAGATACTGCGGCCATAATATCCCCACTGTCTTTTGCTCTTTCCCCCTCATCACTGGTTTGTAACTGATAATCTGATGAAACAAGGGCATAGGCTATAAGACTTGTGGGCTCATCATCATATACAGGGACAACAGTATCGTTTTCACCCACAGGCAAGAGCAGCCTAGCACCACCTTCCAGTTCCAACTCCCGAAAGGATGACACATAGACTGGATTGTACCCACCAAGTGTATCAAACTTCTGAGCAGCAGATAAAAAGTTCTTATTTAGTGAACGGTAGAAGTTCAAAAAGGGCATTTTTAACCAGCTTACTGTGTCTTCCATATTCTCAGACCCCTTGGTCGACAATGCAGGTGACACATAATGGGCAGCTTTGGTCCCATTTTGGGCTTCTGCATGGTCTAAATTTAATCCCTCTGCCGGAGAGGCATTTGAAGAATTTTCTACGGCCAAGTCAGGAACTGGACACATGTTCTCCTTTGCTATCGCAACTCCAATGAGATTTTCACCGGTCCATGCAGTGTCAAGGGTATCTGACAAATTCAGCATGAGAGGACGCTGACCATCAGATAGGACCCTACGAAGAGCTGTCCTTGGTGTCAAAGGATCAGATTGAGCACCGACACTTGTGCTAGTAGGGAGATTAGCTTGACCTTTTTCCTTATTCAAATCATCACTCATGTCCTCTCCATGAACCATGTCTGCATTGATAGCAGCGCTAGTAAAGCCTCCCTTGTGGTCAAAGCCGTCACTAAGCATTGCATCCACCAGAAAAGAATCACAACTATTATAGCCTTTTCCTGGCTTCATTTCTACATCCATCTCAGCAAGCTTTTCATTAGTAGCCATGGGTTTATCCTCAGCTGGAATTGAGCTGCTCAAACTATCCTGGAAGCTCTTGTTATCTAAACTATCCTGGAAGCTCTTGTTATCTAAACTGGCTGCATAAACCAAGCGGTGGTCCCACATATAAGATTGAAAAAACAACTGCCTCCGCAATCGATTGATCTCCAGAATGTCGTTAACAGGTTGGCCCTTCTTAGGTTCTCTCTTCAAAGTTTTCTGAAGTAACTCCTGAAAGTACGTCAAGAGAAACATGAGAAACCAAATATAGAAACTGAAAACCTTTTTTCATAAATAAAGACTGTCTTCTTTCTTTTTCGGTCCATATATAGTCGGATTCGAACTGCAACTTGGTACCATGCAGTACATTCACTGCTTTTAGTATCTCATGTTCATGGCCAAGGCTATATTCGTGTAAATGTAAACATCAAACCAAGACACTAATTCATTAAAGTGACCAGAAAAATTTGTGACAAACCAAAGATATTTTTGTCATTTGTAACCTAAGGAGCTAGAAGATGGAAAAGGGTTACAAAAGGAACTACATAGATACACTACTATCTCTGGTTAATCCAAAAGTAACACATGAATTGAAGGCCTCACCTCAAATTCCACCTTCTCCTTCTGTAACATTCCTTCCAGTTCCACTATTTGGTGTCTGGATTCAGCTGTTACAATGCCACTAGTAATTGACCCTGAACCAGATCTTTTCTCCGAAATTTGACTAAGAGCATTAAGTACTTCAGAGAAAAGAAGCTCTGCTCGGGCAACAACCTAATATAACAAGATAAAACATAAGTCAATAGTAAATACAATCCTAAAAGATCCAGAAATGTGACCATGGTACCTCATTAGTTTCTTTTTGTATCCACTCCTGCTTCTCGGAAATGAAGTCCAGTTTGGAGGGTGGAAGGTAGACAGAATGAACATCAATCGATGCATACCGAAAGCAAGCAACCATTTTCCCAAATCTGCAAGAGTATACACACGGAGGTTGTTTATTTAAAGAGAATTGATAAAAGTGGGCCGCTAACATCAGCCAAGTGATTCATCCATCATATTGTATGTCATAACAAATGCAAAATCTGGGAGCAGAAGAAATTACCCATAGAAACGAAGACAATCTCTATGTAAGGAATGGCCACAGCTCGCCACCCTGCTTGCAGCCGCGTGGTTTGAAAAACTGAGCTCCAAAAACTTCCCAAATGACAAACCCCATGCAGCATCAGACATCACTATTCTCCGAGTAGCTGGAGGAAATCCACTGATCCTTGGACACCTCAAACATCTGTGCCACATCCAGATCTTCCCTTCCCTTTCACCTGGTAAGAAAATTTCTGGCAGCCTCTTAACAGATATAGTGAGTGTACCCTGTCGGTGAGTATAACAATGAACATGTGCCTCTGATGGCATCTCGCAAGAATGGCATTGATAGGTCTGGCATATAGTAAGTGAATTTCAGTTTCAAGTTATATTGGACAGTTGTATACCAATAATAAAAATAAATTTGAATAGAAATTCACCTGATCAAATAAATGGTCTCGCAAAAACCGTCCTAAAGGTTTATCAAAACTTCCGTAGTATTTAATTCGGAACAGATGTGACCTCTCACAGACAGTCCCCTTCCACACGCATCGAGATGACAAGGAAACTAAAATGCTCTGATGGTCAGCAGGTGACGGAGGGAACTCTTCATTCATAGTTCCTGCATCTGCAGCATGGGTTTGACCATCTTGATGCAGCATTGGATTGTCTGAACTACCTAGCTGATTTACACTTGGATCATTTTGGGTATCGGAGAAGATACCTTGTCCCAGGGCCTCTGAAGATCCTATGCTATTTGCAGTAAGATGATTAGACATAATATCAGAGCCAGGTTTGGTTGCAGAAGTTTCCACCACCCAAGAATCTTTAGAGCCCATTTCATTTTGATTATCAGCGATATGAAAAGTAACACTGTTCCCAGGTGGGGCAGAGTGTAAACCAGTAGAATTTGTGGAACTTGAAGTCGGACGAACAGGTAGAGAGCTACGACCAGTTAGTAAACATGGTGGTCTACTCTTAATTGCAGAGTCAAAATCTGTAATCGGGACACTGTTGGCTCTTCGTGGTTCACTCTGAGGTTGAGCTCCCACAGACTTTTCGTTGGCACCAATTCTAAAACCAGGTACTGTTGAGATGGACCTCTCAATACTTGATGGTTTATCAGGAAGTGCCACAGTAATTGGAGACTGGAATGGGAGTTCAGGCAGAGAGGCACCTTCATCAGCAAGGAAGGATGTCTCCAAAGCCAAGTGATATGCTGCAAAAACCCCATACTGAATCACATGCTTCACTTTCTTCAACTCATCCCCATTGGCACCTCTGAGTAAAATCTGGAATGACAGATAAAACATAGCTATTATGAATACTTCACAGCAGAAATACCGGAAATGCATTATAAACTAGTTAAACTTTCCACGATGTATGTTATCACAAACTTAGTAATTAGGTCCTGCCTGGGAGTTAGCCTACGGTAGCAATTATGTGGATGATAATAAACTAATCTGCAAAACAACCAGTACCCGTAAAGAACCAAAGCAACTCATAGCCATAATCTTTGTGGATGCTTACAACCATGTTATTAGCTTTTTGAACTTCTATTTTACTATCCATTACCCCTATCATAGTTAGTTTTGAAGACTTACAGTACAACCCAATGGTTTTGGGCAGCCTTCAAAATACATCAATGTCTTCACCAGTTTCTTCCCACCCTGGCCAGCAGAACCAAGATCTTCCAGAAACTTCTCCACATGAAATGTCTCACAGTAGCCCAACTTTTGTGAAGAGAGATGATCGATAGATGGAACTATTTGAGCACCTGTGCAGCGAGCCATACGCTCTAAAAGTGGCCTCTTGATATTAAGAACAAGTGATATGTCTTTTGCAAGAAGATATTCCTGAGCATATCGAGAAACAGATTTCTCCACCAGAAGGACATCAGGGTGGTGTGCTTCGATCTTTGCTACTGCCATCTTTAAATGGTCCATCTCCTACATAAACATTTAAGCGCATAAAGACCATTAATCAAAAATATCTATAAATATGCTAGAAAACCATCAGTAACATATAAGAGAAGAGACTACATAATCACAACCTGCTGTAAAAGAGTATCAAAACTTGACAATAGGTTCGAAACTCGCTGGTACTCAAGAGCACCACCAAGAATCATGAACCGAGGTTTCTCCATTTTAGATGCCATTCGTCGATGAGCCACATTTTTCTTACAGACAACTCCTTTGACCACCATACTAAAAGCAAAGCAATCAAAATCTTAGTAAACAAAAAAGTTACATACAGGATCCTAAAGCAATAATAATTTTTCTTCTTTGATTCAAGGCAGCACTGCAGCTATAAGTTCTCACAAATAACACACAAAAAGAAAAAAGAAAAAAAAAACAAACACAAACATTATTGGTAACCGAAGGTTTTCCTTTTCTTCCTATGAAGATAAAAAATAAAACTTTAAATTCATCAAGATAATCTAAGTAGATATAATCTAAAACAGAAACATTACAGGTCTACAACAAGGTTATTATTTGTAAGATTATTACATTACTAGTGTAACCATTGTTAAAATGTGCATGTCATGACTAATAAGAGCAAAGTTCACTTCAAAGAACTAAATTTTTTCATTAAGCTTAAAGGAAGAAGTAGAGATTGATGGGTCAGGTGTTCATGCTAAAGCTACACTGGGCCCTTTTATATTTGGTTAGAGAATTATCTATGTATGTTTTTGCAAACTCGAAACTATGCCATTTTAATTTGGGATAGTACAGTTGGCTGTTTTTATGTCCCCTAGTATTTTTTAATTATCCTTGCACAATATTCAACCATCAGATCAGTATTGTGTAGTAATAGTGTACAACAATAGGACTGATAACAAATAAATTATAGTGCTCCATATACCTGTCAGAGGGACGTCCAGAAGCTATGCATTTTACTTTTACATAACCACCAGGATCCATCCCTCCACCTTTGCTCATATCTGGCTTTAACAGTGTAGCAGCCTCCCAAGACAGATACGTAATGATCTCCAACCAACTTTCATTTTCACCTTCCTGGCCTACAGGGAGGTTCTCAACCTGCAATAGCTGAGCTACCAAAGCTCTAAAGTGCCCATCAACCACATTCTTCATCACCTTCTTATGCTCCTCACCTGATCGATCCCTATTGCGAGACTCCCCGCTGCCAAAACTGCTTGATGTGCGTAAGGTTCCCCACTCTCCTGCAGCATCACCATCATCGTCGTCATCAAGAAGAACAGTTTCCCTTTCATCTTCTTCATCTTCTGGTTCAGGGGGAAGCCAAAGAAGGGCATTGTTCTCAAAATCCACAGGTTCTATGTCAACATCCCCTGCAGAACATAAAGAGGAAGCACATTCATCACCCATATCATGTTCATCTTCTTTCTTTTCAAGTGGTGGATCCGAACCCTGTGAGTTAAAACTGTGAAGTAACGGGGAGCTGCTTAAATGCTTTGCATCAATGTTTTCACCATCAAGTTGCACCTGATGTGATTCATCATGATTGCTCATCTCATAAAACTCAACATGACCATAGTAATCATTGACTTGAGAATAATTCTTAGAATCTGACTGATATGTCCCATAGTCAACATCGTCGTCATCACTCCTGATGCCACAGAATAAACAAGCAGTCAGTAGCTGCAAATACCACTACATAGTATTGCAGTTTCCAAGTTTAAATGACAGAATTTTTTTTAATTAATTGTTATCTTCTTATATGTATTTTGGGGGATATGGGATCATCATTAGCTAGAATGCAAAGAGCAGATATTATACCAAACAGAAAGAGTAAGCATATGTGAACAAAATGTCCTGGTGAATCCAACATCAAGCACAAAAGAGATATAAACCTGGTTGTTGAAATCTCATAATGATTTGGAGATGAATCCCCTATATCTGCAACAAAATCATTGGTCCTCCAGGAGGCATATTTGCTGTGCTTTTCTGAGCTTGTTTTCATGGGAGATGATTGACAGGGGCTAAGACCAGAACTGTTTTGAAGTCGTTGGTATGGCCCAGTTGAGTACGGGATTGAGTTAATAGTGAAGCTACTGCTGTTACCAGTGCCGCATGACTTAAAGCTAGTAAAACTTGTTTCTGATGGTGAGGTACTAAGATCTAGAATAGCAATCTGTGTTCCATTATCAGGAGTAGCAGCTATGCCTTGCTGATGTTGCTTGTAACAAAAATTGCAGACACGAATCCTTTCCCTCTCTTCCCGATCTATCCTTGAGTCACCAGAGGGGGCAGGAATTGAGTTTTCTGTACACTTGGCACAGAAAACTCGTCCACAAAGTCTACAATGATGTTTACGGTTAAATACAGTGAACTGTGCATCACACTCATAACATACCCTACAGCTATCATCAGGCATCCAAAAATCCCTCGAAACATTAGCCGGCTCAGATCGCCAAGGGATCCATGATTTCACCATGGAAATAAACTGAGAAAAAAACTTATTGGGGGCAGCCATCGACAAACAAGATACTCTGCTGTCCTGTTCATTTGCCAGACTGACAAGTTACAAAGCCACACTCTAGATGGAAACTCACCCCAAAGACAGAAACGAAAAAAATTCAACCACTGAAGCTTCTGATCAGCACTTCAACAAAAATGCAACACCAGTTTCTGAAATCATCAAGGCCGCAATTGGAATTCAAGAGACAAATTCTTCATCAGAACCTGGAACCAATAGAGAAACCCGAGTTAAAACCAAGACTCTACTTCCCCCTTAACTTCTGACTTAAATAATAAAACCCTCTTGAATTCCAAGAACCACTTCAAAAACATAATCTTGAGCAAAGGGGGGGACAGAAACAAGAACAGTATATTTAGAGACCCAGAAGCTGAAAGAAAAAAACCCACAAGTTGAGCCCCAACAACTACCAATGAGAATAAAGCATCATTCTTTGCATGACCCAACTCAAACCCATCTGTCTTTCATCACTCCCACGCGTTATTTTCATCAAACTCTCACCCACAAACATACCAAACGTTCCAAAACAAACCCCCTCTCCCCTTCCCCAAGTAAACCCAATTTCAACCCCAAACAAAAAAACAAAACAAAACACATTCTTTCGTACACACATATATATATATATATCAAAACACAATCAAACTCTGCTACTAACAACCAAAGAATCCTTACATATTCGAATAATAAAAAAAAAAAACTTACCAGTAAAACCCAAGACGAACCCGTAACAGGATACAACGAAACGGGTCGGGTCGGGTCGGGTCGGAACAGAAAAAAGCCAGCGAAAAAAAACACCTCCCCGATTCGCCCCCCCCCCCCCCACCCCACCCCCCAGAATTTCAACGCTTCAATTCTCAATCACCAGCTCGTCGTTTTCCTTCCTCCACCCATTCACAATGTAGCGGCTACCATTTTCTCTCACTACGAAATCAATTTGACACAAGAACAAACACATTGACCAAGAATCAAGAACAAGAACACGAATCTGTTATATATGAAAACCCTCAACATCATCAAAATTGATTGATTCAGTAAATTAAATTATCATAATAACTTTTCTTTTTTCTTTTTTTTTTTTTAATTCTGTTTTTGTTTTCTTTTTTCGAAATTCCCTTTTTTCTTTTTGGGGTGATGGAGACGCCTCCTAGAAACGTGGCTGCGTTTTTTTTTCTTTTTCTATTCCGGAAATAACCAAAACGACGTCACATCATCACCAACGGACAAAACTGACCCGCAAGTCAAATCCCAGTTTTCGCTCTCAAATTCCGATATTGCCCTCCGTTATGTTCGAGGAGGGACATGGATAATGGATTCTCTGCCTTTTTTTTTTTTGCTTGTGCGGTAAGTCATGACTTGGACTGGCAACTGACAAGTGTGCAATTTGGTAAATTCGCGTCGTACGTAAACCCGCGTCAGCGGCCCATTGACGTTGATCCTACTCAACCCGAACCGGTAGGCGATAACTAATTTAATGGGCAAGAAATTGTTTATGTTAAGTGTTTTTCCACAGTTTCGAATGTGGAATTAAGTATTGGGTTAGTTGTTTATTTGCTGTGTTAGTGATGTTTATCTATTTCTGGGAATTTATTTTCTTATTAGCTGGATTACATATATTTTGCTGTGTTAGTGAGGTTTATCTATTTCTGGGGATTTATTTTCTTATTAGCTGGAAATATGTAATCATCGTATAATATATTTGATAAGATTCTTTCCCACTTAAACAATGAGAAATTCAAAAGAATATTGATTATAATAATTTTGATTTTCTGTGTTTAGATTCTTAGTCCACACTGCTCAAGGATAAGAGGTGAATAGTCTATCATTTTTACACTAATTAGCTGTTTTCTGTTGGCAACGACTACTAAATACTAGATAAATGGAATATGATTGATGAAGTCGATCAGCATTGAGATCTGATTTTCTTGTCTTTGTTTTAAGGAATGTCATTAATCATGTGATTTGGTTGGATGAACAATGGAAATCATCAGTTCAGCGTTCAATAAGTCAATATTATCTCACTGTATAACACAAGTAAAGAATTCTATTATTTTTTTGAAAATGACATATTCTAAGTTTTTCTATCGTTGTATCTCGTCAAAAAATGGATGAAAGGAAAAGATTGAAAAGAGAAAATCCAAAAATAACAATGACCCTTAAACGAAGTCAGCGGCTAAAGGCTGCGCATGCTTACTTGTCACGGTCTCGAAGCGTATTTTACATAAACGGTAAGAGTTGAATAGTTTACACTACTCAAAGGGTAAGAGATGAATAATCTATCTTTATTATTTTGATTATTTGTTCTACATACATGGAATATGATGGAACTCAATGTTGAGATCTAATTACTTCTCTTTAAAAAGAAATCTTTTTTTTTTTTTTTGCTAAATGATTGCGGATAGGAGAGGAATGTTATCAATCATAAGATTTGGTTAGATAAAAGTACTGTATTCAGTGAGCCTAGTGTTAACTTAATGAGCAAACCAAGATCGTTTCACAAAATGCATAACACACCCAAATGATCAATACAATATGAACTAGAATACAACAAGAGGAGATGCATCACCTGCTTCATGCACAACAGCCATTCCTTCAAAAGCAGTAGCAACAACACAGCTATTCAACACAAATAATCCGAGCTCCAAAACTTCAAGCAGCCACACGCAAGAAATCTTCTACTCAACTATGTGTTTAACTCCTCTCTATGGGGCAGGACTGAATGTTTTGTCACATAGTAAATAGGGACTTCAAGCACCTATATATACAAGCTAGATAGGTCTTCCCATAAAAGAATCATTGATTCTAGCCAATGAGTTATTTCTGAAAGATGCTATAATTATCATATCAACTAATTAGATATTTATCTTTATCAAAATGGATTCCTAACCATATGAGTGACATACCAAAGCTCATTAGGTGTCTAGGTAGATAATTCATATATTTCCCATTTATTGTAATAAGTTTAATCAGTTTGTTATTTACTTAATGTAGATAATATTAGGTCCAATTATATTTTACACCTAGCTATATATTGTTTTAACTAATCTTACGATAGTTCTATAATACTCCACATATATTGTTTTAACTAATCTTACGATATTGTTTTTCTATTCTCAAAAAAAGAACCCTAAGTGTCGCCGTATGTCCTTGCTGTGCGCCACCGGTAAGGTGTACCTGACGGCAACCAGTTTCACAGATCATGATGAAATAAGGAAATATTCTGATTTGGAATTGTTGAGGCATTGTCAATACGGAAACTCAAAAAACCCTAATTGATCTCGTGCAGGCCAAGAAAGCGTCGCTCATTTTCCTCTGTGAAACCCTAGCGAGGAAGGGGCTGATAGACTCGCTCACACTCACAAGCAAGCTGGGTTTTAAGGGAAGCATCTGTTTTGAGCATCAAGATGGGGTACAAGGATTAGCGCTTCTTTGGAATGATGAAACGCATGCGAACCTACGCACGTATTCACCACACCATATTGATGTGGACATCGGAAAACCAGGGGAAGAGTTATGGCGTTTTACTAGTATATATGGCTTTGCCAGCAGAAGCCACAGAGAAAGGACTTGGAATCTGATCACCCAACTCGCTGCGAAAGGCTGCGCATTACCTTGGATCATGGCAGGCGACTTCAATGAGGTAATGTCGTCGGCGGACAAGTCTGGAGGCCCTCCTCGCTCCCCCCATGCCATGGCTCGCTTTCGATACACGATGGCAGCATGTGGCCTTGTTGATATGGGGTTCACAGGGTGTCGGTTCACGTGGTCCAACAAGTTCACCAAAGAACGGCTTGATCGGAGTTTTCAATCGACCCAATGGAGAGCTAGGTTTCCGTATAGTAGAGTTGTCACATTCAGTCCTAGTGAGTCGGATCACTGTCCTCTGCTAATTGAAGTGCATGCTGACAAGGTGGTTCGTAGCAAAGGGGTACGACAGTTTCGCTTTGAGGAAATTTGGCATGGTAATAAGGGCTGCCATGATATCATTGCACAAGAGTGGGCTACTCCAACCACCGGGAATGCCTTGCAGCAGCTAGGAAGGAAGATTACAAATGCTGGAAAGAGATTAATGGGCTGGCATGCAACTGAATTTGATAGGTAGAAAGTCGAGTTAAGAGTTGTGCAGGAGAAACTCTATGATCTTATGCGTCAACCCTATTCCCCGGAACAATATGAGGAGCAGAGACTTTTACACGTCCAACAGAGTCGATTGCTAGCCCAGCAAGAAAGATATTGGAGACAACGTTCGAGGGAAATTTGGCTGAAAGATGGAGATCGTAATTCTGCTTTTTTCCATAGAAGAGCTAGTAACAGGAAAATTCGAAACACAATCAGAGGCCTAGCTGATGAAAGTGGAATATGGCAGAGTGAATCGGCTGAAATTAGGCGCCTCCTTATGCAATATTTCTCCAATGTTTTCTCCTCTGACAACACAGACAATACAGCCCTAGCTGCAGTGATTAATGCAACACCGATAAAGGTTAAGGATAGAATGAATTTGGCCCTCACCAAACCATATCCAGACAAGGAGATCAAAAGTGCTCTCTTCCAAATGCATTCCACCAAAAGTCCCGACCCTGATGGTATGACTCCTTTGTTTTATCAAAAGTATTAGCACATAGTGAGTTTTGATGTCTACAATGCTGTTACAAACTGGCTCACAACTAGAGAGATGTGGAGCGAGTCCAACTATACATATTTATGCCTTATTCCAAAAATAAAAGACCCTAAGGAAGCTGTGCATTTTAGGCCTATTGCATTATGTAATGTCATTTGCAGAATTAGTTCCAAGGTTGTGGCAATCAGGCTCAAATTTTGGCTCCCGAATATTATATCTCCATTACAAAGTGCCTATGTCCCAGGGAGATTAATTTCCGACAACACCCTTGTCGCTACAGAAACTGCTCACTTTATGCACCAATTGAGGAATCAGGAAACAGGTTTTTCCTCACTGAAGTTAGACATTAGCAAAGCCTATGATAAACTTGAATGGAGTTTTCTGGAAGCTATGCTTAGAAAACTAGGCTTCCAGACTCAGTGGGTGCAGATGATCATGACTTGTGTTACCTCCGTGCAGTATTCTATTTTGATCCAAGGAGAGACATCTCCTCTAATTTCCCCCAACCAGAGGCATTAGACAGGGGGATCCATTATCACCTTATTTGTTCATTCTGTGTGCAGAAGGACTTTCTACATTAATCATAAAGGCAGTGGAGGAGAATTTGATCAGTGGACTACAAATGGCCCCTTAGGCACCAAAACTACATCATTTATTATTTGCAGATGATAGCTTTCTTTTTGGGACAGCCACTGAGGAAGAATGTGTCCAAATCCGAACTCTCCTTAATATTTATGAAAAAGCTTCGGGACAGAAAGTCAATTTTCAAAAGAGTAGTGTTGCATTTAGTAATAATGTTGATCAGTCAAGACAGCTTACTTTGGCCAGCATACTGGAGGTTAAGTGTGTCAAGGAGCATGACAAGTATCTGGGGCTCCCACTTAGGGTTGGGAAATCCAAAACTGCTATTTTCGCATACACTAAAGAGAAACTCTCCAAGAAATTGATCAGTTGGAAATCAAAGATTTTGAGCTCTGCTGGTAAAGAAACCCTCATCAAAGCGGTGACGCAAACTATGCCATTGTACGCAATGAACTGCTACTTGTTGCCTAAAGGATTGTGTGATGACATTCACCAACTATGTGCATGCATCTTTCATTTGGGGAGACACAGAGGAAAAAAAGAAAATCCATTGGAGAAGTTGGGAAAGGATGTGCCTAACTAAGAAAGAGGTATGGGTTTTAAGAATATTTATGCTTATAATTTAGCTAAACCCTAAACAATGTTGGAGGCTTGTCACAAATCCAGAATCTCTAATAGCCAAAATATTCAAGGCTTGTTACCATCCTTATACTTCATTTTGGGATACTGAAGTGGGGGACAACCCGTCCTATTCTTGGAGAAGTTTAATGCAGGGCAAACCTATATTAAAAGCTGGAGTTGCTTGGCATATAGGTAATGGTAGCAACATCAATATGTGGAACGACAAATGGATTCCATACTGTGCTCAATATCTCATCCACAAGCCCGAGAGTTGCTCTTTGGAAAAAGTATCAGAGCTAATTGACAGTGCGACCAGACGATGGAATGAATCTCTTATCAGGCAAGTCTTTCCTTCTACTATTGCTGAGAAAATACTTTGTATTCCCTTAGCTCGAAGACACTGTGAAGATAGGCTGTTCTAGAGACCTGAAAAAAGAGGTTTCTATATGGTTAAATCTGCATATTGGATAGCACGAGAACAAGTTCTTGGCTCTGTGCTATCATCCACATCTCACGGCGATCCCTACAAACCACTTTGGAAGCGGATTTGGCATGCAAAAGTTCCAGGGAAAGTCCAAATATGTGTGTGGATGGCCTGTAATGACCTTCTCCCCACTAAAGCAGCGTTGACTAGGAAAGGCCTACAAGGAGACACAAATTGCTTATTATGTCCAGCACGCTTTGAAAATAATGCTCACATTTTCTGTATTTGCCCTGTGGCGCAAAATATACTTGAAGCTTCTCCTTTCAATTTGCAGAGTACTACTCTCCCTCACATGAATTTCAAGGACTGGTGCTTGGAGCAGGCCATCCATATGCAGCAAGATACTTTCGAGAAGTTTGTGATGATTCTTTGGGTCATTTGGAAAAACAGGAATAACATGTTGTGACATGGAACAAATCAGCCACAGCCCGACATTGTCTTTGGCGCACTATCGTGGTTGGAAGAATTTAGATCAGCCCGACAAACTGTGCAGCAGACAACCAAAGTCAAAAGACAGTGGAAACCGGCTGGCAATGATATGTGTGGAAACTCAATGTTGATGGGAGTTTCCTTCCAGGTACCAAAGGTAGAATGGGTGGAGTTTTACGTGATGCTCAAGGTAATTTCAGGGCAGCCTTTGCCCTTCCAGTTTGCAATGTAGCTGCTGCCAAGCAAGTTGAATTGATGGCAATTAATCATGGACTGAAATTCCTGCAGTCTTTCCCCAACCAGCACGTTGTGCTAGAGACATATTGCCTTGAAGCCACCATGGACATTGATAATCCGAGATATGACCTACTCGAGTTTTGCGGCCCTTATTGATGATACACAGGCGGCCTTAAGGGCTGGAACAAATATTCAAATCACCTTCGCACCAAGATCATGCAACACTGTGGCTCACAGACTGGCAAGTTTAGCTTTGGAAGACACTTATAGTGCTATATGGTGTAATGTGCCTCCAGATTGCATTATGGATGGTCTAAACTTTGATTGTAATCATCAAGGCTAATTTGCCATCAATACAGATAATTCTTCTATTAAAAAAAATGATACTCCACATATGATAACTATTAGTCTTATAAAATTTGATTACTACAAAATGCTCTTAAGCGTGTTTTATGTGCAAGACGTGCCCCAAAACTCTCTTCTTCAGGTCAAAAGATCTGCTATTCTTCTTCCAAATCTAGGTTATTTCTCTCCAAACTTCAAAAGATAATTCAATTTTCTTTAATTATAAGAAAGATCATGTGAAAGAACAATTATTCCTTGCTTAGAAATTGACAAATTGGCAATGCAACTTGGTTAAATATGTATGTGACTGTACGTCCAGTTGCAGTTAACATGATCAATGAAAAATCGATTGACATTGCATGCATGTATTCTGAATGATGCTCCATTGTCACAAACAAAGTTTCAGACTAAGAATGTGCGTTTTTGGTATGAAAACAACTTTTATCATCAGCCAGGAAAAAACAGAGCGCAATCAATTATCCTCTTTTTTGAAAAAGAAAAAAAAAATTATTTTCATTCATCGATCCTACCTCTGTCTTGATACTCAATTTTGGTGACTCAGTCCATGCTGTTTTATTTTTTATTTTTTTTGTTGTAACATGTATGTATATACTGTCACATGCAAATACATATTGAGATATTGGTGAAAATTGAAATGGCAAAAATTTTAACCGTGGCAAAATATAGTACAGATGTTGATTTCTATGGGATCCTATGGGCAATGAACAATGTCAATCATCTCGTTAAAGCTAAAAATGCTTTTTCATGGAAAACTAGAATTTATCCACAAACCCAGTAGTATTCAGAAAGTTTTTTATTTACTGCATATCTATGTACATGGAGACTATAGAGAGAGAAAGATAGGTGAGAATCATGGATACAGTGGGGGGAGTTGACCAAGATGATGAGAAGGAAGACACAGAACACCAACTAAAGATGACCGTGGTCACATCGTTCTTTGTTTCGGCATGGAATGATTATAATAGATCGAGACACCTTTGTAACATGGTGAATAATATTAATTAGAGAAAATGTAATTTGGCCCTTTTTGGCTAACATTTTGAATCTTGTTTAAGGACACTTAGATTGTGTGTCTGGCCCAAACTCTAGTTACTTGTCTGAGTTATAATAGGGTTAGTCTTACAGATATTCTCGGAGATATCTTCGTAGATATCCAAATCATTGTACGATTATGTTTCCTTGTAAGACTCTAATTCTATGCTTGCAATCATCTATATAAAGAGACTCCTATTATCAATGAAAGCACAACTCATTCTACCAATTCTCTCTGTTGTTCTCTGCATCCCTTTTTCCTAAAACAAATCTTATATTCAATTTAAAGCCTTGATTTGTTTATCTCTTTGTCCACTGAAGATTTTTTTTTTTTAATGATCCATCAGAGATCTTTATAGATGGTAAAGAGGCCCATAACCATTTCCAAGGTTTGACATATTTTCTTTGGTTATGATGGATGTGAAAGGAGTAGTGAAGAATAGAGATGTTCAAACTCTAACCTTCATATAAAGGTATAGATTTCCTGGGTTCATTCTTTGTTAGTTGTAATACCAAGTAGAAACATTACAGATTTTTTTTTTCCTTTTCTTTTTGGAGGGGCTAGTAAGGGTCCCCTCAAGCTTGATCAATAATGAATTTGTTGAATACATAAGGAACATAATGCCTTAATTCCGTGTTACAATAAGCACCAAGAGAATGTCCCGAAATAATATTAAGAGTCTCAACAAATTCTATGTATTCTAACAATCACCAAATAGTAAAGAATTGGTAGTTACTCCATTTACTTTACAATTATGGTTACATACTAGAAAGTGGAAAGATACTGCTCACGCGTAGCCATAAGTTACTAATACTATTATACTTCCCACTATGTTTCCACCCGTAGATAAATCCGGTGACACTATTTTCATCATATCATTAAGAGGTTGCGACTATTTGACAATGCAAGGAACTCGCCACTTGATTATGACAGATAAGGGATTTGAGAAGTGCAGACCAGAACAAAGTTGCGACCATATGATGTATGGTACAAAGTTGTGTTGAGGTGCGTACTAGTATAAGGTGACTTTTGACCACCAAAACAATAGAAATAGAATATACATACATACGTACTGATTAAAAAAAAAATTAAAAAACAAACTCTTGGGCCTAGATGAACACTCCCTATAAAATTCTCCTTTGTAAAATGTGAATATGCTAGCAAAGGAAATGTTGATATGAACACCATTTATGTTCCTATGTCAAGCTTCATGGATCATGCATCGTGGTCATTTTAGTGTTTAAACGAAACACTGGTGAGGTAGAGAGGACAAGGATCGAATAGATATATGGAATGCATATTAATAGAATTTCTCTTCTCTTATTATATATCCATGCTACTGGCAAGCTCGAGGATTAAACTTCGACTTCCATTTTTGGGAAACCATCGATCTAATATATGTTCGCTACCCATAAAGTCGTCTACCTCCTAGCGACATTGCCCCATGAGACTTTCGCCCATTGCAAAAAAGTTACGACTCTGTTTATCTTACATTCTACACAACAACAGCAAGCTCTTCTGTTTTGAAATGAAACAGATTTAGGTGATTAATGGAAACTATACTGTATGGTGAAGGGTGTTTTTCTCTTCGAGGGAGAGATTGGTCTGTTTCAACCATATGATTGTTGAATTAAATTAAAGCAGGCGCAACATGTTTGTCCAAATAAATGGCAGCTCTCTTAAAATGTTTTGATAGCAAGTTAGCAACCCAGTTCCAACCAATTAATAAGATATATAAATATCAGGTTTATTTGTACTCACATCATGCAGAAATATTCAAAGACGTTTTTTCAAACTTATTTTTCATTTTCTTCTTGCAAAACCGTGTACAAAAGTTAAACCAGCGAAAGTTAAGGTCAATGGCATAATACTAATGGTTCATTGACGTCACTCCCACAAATGAAAGCTTACGAGGTTGATCATGTTAAAGAACAATCATTCCTAGCTTAGCCTAGAAATTGTTCATACATTTCCAAACCTAGGTTGAGAAAAGCTGCCGCCGCCGGCTACCGAACCTCCTACAGCAACCACTGCACTTGTCGTCAAATTTGGGGAGATCCCCACCCGCAGGCCTGCAGGCCGCAGCCAGGGGCAGATCCAACCATAACTGGGTTGGGCTCAAGTCCCACCAAGCTTTTTGGGCCCAAAAAAAAAATTAGGTTTATAGCTTTAGTTTTTTTTTTTTTTTTTTAATTTCTTTTAAAAAAAAATTTTATTGGAACGCTCCTTTCCTTTCAAGCCCCATCGAACTCGGGGTTGGAGCATTCCCGAAGCAGAGGGCAACCCAGTAGCTCCACTCCTTTCTAACTTTCTCTCTGTGACTCCGTCCCCGATCTCCGAGTCTCCGTCTCCGAGCTCCAAGTATCTCTCTCTCCCTTTCCGTCTTCTTCTCCTCCTCCTCTTCTTCTTCTTAATCTGACCCAATCACCCATTTGAAATTATAATTGAAATGCTAATGAGTAATGAAATTATGAAATTGTATGTATGAATGTATCTGATAATCTGAATATGTTAGTCTGGGTTAAGTTACTTACTTACTTTCATGGCTAGCAGACCCTAGATTGGGAAAATTGATCCCATTGTTAAATCATCGAAATCAATTCGGAGTCTTTATCTGAGATAGTCGTCGTAAATCTGGCCGCGGGCCGCCACTGGTCCCAGTAGTCCGTTGCCTCTAGCTAATCTACAATTCACAAATTTTTGAATCTGTCTGCAATGATCTGCTATTCTGCTTCGTTTCGCTTTGATCTGCTATTATGCAATAACCGTCAATCTCGACCACCTCAATGAAATTGTAAGTTATTTATTTTTCTAGTTGTTGATGATATATATATATATATATATATATACAGTCCATCTCAGGTGCGGACGGTACGGATTTCCTGTTTTCGACCACTTTCCGGCCACATTTTTATATCTTAACCGTTCAGTTTTTAGGTCCTAGTGTATAGATCACCTCTGCAAAATTTCAGCCAATTTGGTGATAGTTAAGGCATCCAAAACTGCAATTTACCATTATAAATACGAACGGTTCCGGTTCGACAGATTCGGTCCGTTAGTGTAAAATGCAGTTTTGGATGCCTTAACGATCACCAAATTGGCTGAAATTTTGCAGAGGTGATCTATACACTAGGACCTAAAAACTGAACGGGTAAGATGTAAAAATGTGGCCAGAAAGTGGTCGAAAACAGAAAATCCGTACCGAAAATTCGGTACGGACGTCCGCAAAACCAACCAAAACGTCATTTGGCGTTTCGGTGTAGTGAGTGGCGCTTTCGCCATCAACATTTCCTTTAGGGATTGCAGTTCCATTTGCGGTCCCTCTTGTCTCTCTGTAGGGAGAGAACAGTCCCAAGTCAATGGTTCCTTTTAGGTATCGGAAAAATGTTCTTGATACCATATTCTAGTGACGCTGCGTTGGCACTGAGCTAAATCTAGTTAACAAATTCACTGAGAATGCAATGTCTGGTCGAGTACATTGGGCTAAGTACAATAATGCGCCTATTGCACTTAGATAGGGAATTTCAGCTCCCAACTCGTCATCTTCCTTTGGGCGAAATGGATATTTCTTTACATCCAAACTTCGACCGATCATGGGAGTGCTAGCAGGATGCGCTTTGTCCATGTTAAATCGCCTGAGCATCTTTTAGACATACGCAGACTGGTGGATTAGTATTCCACAAACTCGGTGTTCTAGTTCAAGGCCTACACAAAATCGAGTTTTCCCAAGATCATTCATCTCAAATTCGGATTTCAAGTAGCTCGCGGTTTCTCTTATTTCATAAAGAGTACCTATTATGTTCATATCATCGACATATATAGCTACAATTGCAAATCCATAACTTGTTTTCTTTACGAATACGCAGGGGCACAATTCATCGTTCTTATATCCCTTCCCAATCAAGTAGTCACTTAGACGGGTATACCACATCCGCCCGGATTGTTTTAATCCGTAGAGTGAGCGTTTCAACCTAATTGCAAACGCACTCCGTGGTTTAGAGTCACTTGACTTGGGTAATGTTAGGCCATCTGACACTTTCATATATATATATATATATATATCTGAATCAAGATCCCCATAGAGATATGCAGTAACCACATCCATAAGCTGCATTTCCAGTCCTTTGGAAACTACCAAGCTAACTAAGTAGCGGAACGTTATAACGTCCATTACGGGAGAGTATGTGTCCTCGTAGTCAATTCCAGGGCGTTGTGAGAAACCTTGTGCCACAAGGTGAGCCTTGTACCTCAGGACTTCATTCTTCTCATTACGCTTTCTGACAAAGACCCATTTATGTCCTACAAGCTTTACACTTGGTAGGGTTAGCACTACCGGACCAAATACCTGTCTCTTTGTCAGAGAATCTAATTCTGTCTGGATTGCTTCTTTCCATTTAGGCCAATCTCTCTTTGTTGACATTCTGCAACAGAGCGTGGTTCGATATCATCGTGCTCTATGATTTCTTGAGTAACAGGGTATGCAAATACATCATCAATGTGTATGGAAGATCTTTCTATCAACTCATACGCACTCTCATAATCCTTTGAGATTTCTTTGTTCTCTGGAATCATTTCAAACATCGGAGCGTCCTCCAGTATTGATTCATGGACATAACTATAATCAGAGACAATCTCATGAGAGGGATTCTCTACATTGATTATTAATGGATCGGTTTGTGCCTTACTCCCCCCTCTTCTTCCTTGGGTGAGTGTCAATCGAACCAAATGGCCTCCCCCTCTTCCTTTGGGGAGCCACGGCCTCAACCACACCTCCACTAAGTGTGGTTGCAGTGCCACTATCTGCGGCACTGTGCCCCTTGTTGGGGACTTCTAACCTTGCAGGCACATTTGCAGCTGGTATATGTGATCTTGTCACTTTTGCGATATCAGTAAACGCATCAGGCA
Organism: Rosa rugosa; assembly: GCF_958449725.1. Lineage (NCBI taxonomy): Eukaryota > Viridiplantae > Streptophyta > Magnoliopsida > Rosales > Rosaceae > Rosa > Rosa rugosa. Next base: position 55,551,787 of record NC_084820.1, on the reverse strand, counting down.
TCGAATCTGCTACGTTCTGAAGATCTATTATTCTTTTCACTTCACTTTCACTTTGTGAAGTGCGGGGATCAAAATGAGACAGAATAGGGACAAACCACGACAATTCTTGTCGTTCCCTTGGAAAATCCTTTTTCCTATCTCCCCCTAACGACGGGAAGACTGTCTCATCAAAGTGACAATCCGCAAATCTAGCGGTAAAGAGATCGCCTGTCAAGGGTTCCAAGTAGCGGATAATTGTTGGGAATTCGTATCCAACATAAATATTTAATCGTCTCTGAGGACCCATTTTGGTGCGTTGTGGGGGCCCAATAAGCACATATACTGCTCAACCAAATATGCGTAAGTGTGAAATGTCAGGCTCATATCCAGTTACCAACTGGTACGCAGAAAATGGTTGGCTAGCAGTGGGTCTGAAACGAATAAGTAAAGCTGCGTGCAATATTGCATAACCCCATGCAGATATAGGCAGGTTGGTGCGCAAAACCAATGCCCTAGCCACCATCTGTAGCCTTTTGATGGCGGCTTCTGCGAGACCATTTTGTGTATGCACATGGGGTACATGATGCTCTACATCGATCCCAATAGACATGCAATATTCATCAAATGCTTTTGATGTAAACTCTCCAACGTTATCAAGCCTTATAGACTTGATAGGGTGATCAGGGTGGTGAGCCCTTAAACGTATAATATGTGCTAGGAGTTTGCAAATGCAGCATTTCTTGTGGACAATAAAGCGACATGTGACCAGCGTGTCGAGGCATCCACCAGAACCAGAAAGTATTTGAATGGTCTGCATTTTGGATGGATAGGTCCACAGATATCTCCTTGTATCCTTTGGTACTTCAGAAGGCAATGGCTGCATTTGAGCAGTACTAGGACCGACACCTTGTAGTGTGGCGGATTTTTCTCCCATTTTATTTTTCACTCGAAAGAAGGGATGTCCATATGAGTTCTTTAAATTACGGATCATCATGTCATGATCGAGGTGCCCTAGGCGGTCATGCCAAAGCCTGTATGAGTCAGTGTCCCACATTTCATTATTGGTGACAGCATAGGATTCAATGATTTGAATCGTAGTGAGGTACAGTCCACTAGATTGACTCATAAGTTTCTCTAAAATGTGTTTCCTTCCACATTTATTAGAGGTAATATGAAGGTATTCAATTCCATTCTCACAGTTTTTACATGATAACCGTTGGCACGAATATCTTTGAAACTTAACAAGGTTCGATTAACTCTTGGTGCATACAAATCGTCTGTGACATTAAATATATCTCATATTCTTTAGAGTATTTCTATTTTAGGTAGAATGATAATCTTTTCATTCAAATAGTTTTTTTTTTCTCTAGGTGTATTGCTTTAAATCTTTATAGTGTTATTTCGAACCATGTAAATATGTGTAGTAAATAAATTTGAATAAATTCAATGCTTCAAAATAAAATTCGAAATTTATTAATAAGCCAACGATAATCAAATCAAGGTCTTGTTCTAATTCATCAAACCATTATTGAAATAAACTTTAAGACCAAGCAATAGTCTAATTAAAAATGAGGCATTATGCCTTCACATCTGTCTTTGGAAAATAAATAAAGCAGATCAGTCAAAGTCTGAAGCATCCATTGACGGAGCAAGTTCCTTGTTGCCATTGAAGTCTGCAATAGTGAGGTTGACATCTGGGTCATGACCTTCTTCTTCCATGTAGTGAGCCTCTTGTTATCCATTGACTCCCTATACCTCTTGTAAGTGGTTGCAACTATGTCGCTTGCTTGGCAGTTCTTGTACCAATGCCCAATGACACCACACCTATAGCATGATTCATTGTCAACTCTATCCTGTTTGACTGAAGGGTTCTTAGGTGCCCTTTGCACCTTGTTTTCATGTCCACTAGGGCCAGCACCACCATCTTTGCTCCATACAGTGGGAGGGCCTCCACCGCCCATACCACGACCCCTATGTCCCTTGCCACATGGTGCGTTGTTGCCACGTGGGTAGGGATCAGCACGTCTAAACCCCTTTGCATTGGAGTTCTTTCCACCTTTCATTTTTCCATAATTAGCCTCGGGAATTTTCTTTGTCCCAGTGGGCCTGACATTGTTGTTCAAGAGAACCTCATTATGCCTCTCAGCCACTTGTAGTAGGCTAATCAACTTATTGAAGGTTGTGATTATTTTGTTGTCATACTCCAGCCTATACTGGTTCGCTAGTATAAGCGCTGAAGTAGGAAAGGTGGAAAGAGTCTTGTAGATCATATCATCTTCTGTGATTTCCCTTCCACATAAATTGAGACGTGCCTTTAAGCGCAACATGTCCTTGTTGAAGTCATTGACCCTTTTATAGTCAAGCAAGCGGATTCCATTCCACTGAACTGCCAGTTCTTGGAGCAAAGTGTCATGAATGTTCCCAAAACATCTCTTAAGGGCATCCCATAGTTCTTTGGGTGTCTTCAATTGAAGGTACTCCCAACGTAGGCTAGGATCAATATGTCGCCTCAGAAACATTAAGACATTTGCTTTCACCTTATTAGATAGTTCATCATCTTTGGGGTTGGTAATGGTGGTAGTGTAGTCTTTTGCCACAAATGCAGTTTCTACATCGGAAACCCAACGATGGTACTCAAGTCCTTCTGAGTCCAAGATGTCAAATTCACGTCGAGTTGGATCAGCCATCTACGTAAACAAGAGGGAAGATATAAATTATGCAGTCATAAAGACATCCACGTGAATTATTTTCCAAAAATATGAATTAGATTTCAAGACCAAGATTCTATTCTTAATGGTCATATTTTATTTTTTTTCGATGCTATGTGAAAATACTTTATCACGGTAATGTTGTGTGTATAATGCGCGTGAATTTTCATTATCATGGCAAGATGCAATTTATATGTAGCATGCTAAATAGGGAATAACCATAGCACAATTTAAACATAGCATATATAAAAATAAATTACATGGCATGCTCAAATTTCACAAATATACAACAAAATATATGCTACACATAATATATCATGCGTAAAAATATAAACATAGCATAATATAAAAACATGCTTAGGAATAATTATATAAACGTAAATAAAAATCACAAAACATGCTCAAAATTGAATAAATAATATATAACAAAATATATATAATCATGTTTAAAGATAATTATATAAAACATAACAAGGCATGCTTTAAAAAAAAAAATCAATATTATCTAATTAAACATGCTCAAAAGTTCGAATTATAAACAATTAATTATACTATAGTATGAAATTAAATAAATAAAAGAGAATATACTTGGTTTGGAGAAAATAAAACAACCCTAGCGCACGCTCGTATTGATGCAGGCGTGCGTAGCGATGTTTTTAAGCTTGAGAAAAACTGGGCTGCTTCCTCTTGCAGGAGCCACAAAACCTTGGTTTTTTTTTCTGTTTTTTTTCCTCTCTGGGCCGCAGGCCTGCTTTTTTCTTTTGTTTCTGCTGGGCTGCGTCACCACTCAAGGCCCGTTTGTTTTTTCTGTTTTTTTTTTTCAATTGGGCTGGGATTCTTTTTTTTCTGGGCCGGACCTTTTCTTTGGGCCGGGTCACTCTTTTTTCTTTTCTTTTTCTTCTTCGCGTGTTCTTCTTCTCTCCTCCTTCCTCCGCCTGCTCTTTTTTCTTCTGGTTTTCTCTCTTCTTTTTCCTGGTTTTCAGATGGGTGCAATGGGGATTGCAGATGGGGTCTGGGTCGTTCGTCGTTCTTCGACGAGTCTGGGTAGGCTTGCTGCAAGCGCGAGGAAGCGACTGGGTCTGGTGCTCCAGGGATCGCCGGATCGGTGCTGGGATGGGCTGGTGGGCGCGGGTCTGCAGTGGATGGTGGGCGGGCTGGTGCTAGGCTACAGATCTGTTGGTGATCTGTTGCGACTGGGCGGAGTGAGGCAGGCGGAAATGCTGGAGGCGGGGTGCTGGTGGTAGAAGGAAGAGGAACACTGGGACGAGGCCGGTCTGAAATTTTTTTTTTTTTACTGTGGTGGCAGAAAAGAAGAAAAGAATTCTTTTTCTTCTAGGGTTTTATTATTTTTTCGACGGGAAGAGGAAAGAAACTAGAAAATTAAGGTCTTTTTCTTTGGCTATTGGCTCTGAACGTACTGATAATGTGTAAAAGTAAATTGAGAATTGGAATTGAAAATCATTTCATAGTCCCTTTATATAGGGAGAGAATTACAATGGAAATATCAATTACAATGATGACATTCTTTGATGATTGATGGTAATCGCTAATTCCTTGATTCCCTCTCCGTCAATCACTTTGACGAAGGCGCATAATGTGCTTTTCCTTTAACACAAATAATATAATCCGAATATTTATAAGAGATTGTAAACCACGTGCAAAATTGCGTTCAAGAGGTCGCAAGTCATGATTAACACTCAAATCCGACACTCTTGTCGGAAATGAAATAATATTAACTAATTTTGAATTCAAACAAAACAACTAACTAATAGTTCATCGCACAATCCCGAAAATCCGAACTCACCTCAGAATCAGCTCAAACTTCAAGGGTTTCATAAACTTGATATTTCTAACATGCTCGTGAAAAATCATAACAATCCAACGGTCGGATTGTTACGAATTCATACCCAAATTTCCAAAACTTCGGAAATTCGAATCGATCTTGAAGTTCGACGTATTCCTACCAAACTATGTCCACATGATTGTAATATCGTGCTCTACACATTAGAATAAAATGGAAGGTAGAAGCGGCGCGTGGGCCGACCAACCCCAACAACAACCATAACTACCACAAAGTCTAAATCCAAACACACAAGCTAAAATTTACCTCAGAAGCAAGTCGGCCGATTTTCCCCGAAAAAGTTCAACTCTTCAATTCTCTCACCTCCGATTGAATTAGACTGCAAGGTGGTTATGAATATTATCAGGGCATCAAGAGCTTCAAGACCCAACAAATTTCTCAGCCGGAAGTCATTGGAACGGCGAGATCGAACCGGGTTAAAAAAATCCGGCCGAACTCTGATTTTTGCGCCGCAACTCCTCCTCAGGTGCAAACCGGAGCTGATGGTGGCCTGAAGTAGACTCGCCGTGAAGTGGCGCGTCGATCTCGACCAGTCCGGATGTCTGGGGGGTGGCCTGAAGGCGGTGATACTCGCCGGGTTTCAGTTTTAGGGTCGGGTTGACCCGATCTCCCTGCTCTCTTTTTGTTCGGGTATGATACTCGAGAAATGAGAGCCCCCCCCCTCGCCCCCAAAACTAGGGTTTTATCTATTTACAGTATCAGGGGAGAAAAAGTCATTTTTGCCCCAAAAAACTCTGACGAATTTATAAACTTCTGCAGACCATGTCTTTCTCATACAAACTCCAATTTGGGCATGCCACATGTTCATGAACTCGGTTTAACGTGCTATACAACTTTTCAGAAGGGAGTTTCCTCAAAAACAGAACCAAGCAAAAAGTCAACTTTCGGTCCTCTAAATAATTGAAATGCAGATAAAAGTAAAGATTTTAATCGTTTACCATCCAATTGACCAGTAAACGGGTAAATTAAGGTATGGGATGTAACAATTGAAATCTATGTAAGTTAAAATAGTAACTATCGAATCCATAATTCCATCATTTCACCAATTCGAACTAGATAATGAACCAATAAATCTCCTTCTTTTCGCAACTGTACTTTCCGGTCAAATTTGTCATAACACTTATACTAAATCAACTTTACAATGAGGTAATATGTTTGTTAAAATACTTTGAATGCTGTACTAGCTAAGAACAACAGGTGATATAAGAGTAAAGAAACTAAAAAGAGGCTAAAACTCATTCAGTTTGGCAAAGATTCACCTTGAAAAGCAAAGTGCATCTCCCCCTAGCCTAAAGAACAAAATTCATGAATCCTATAAAGAGTTTCTAACCACCAGTATTTGTATGTTTATATGTGTGTGTGTGTTCAACATTTTTCTTAAAAGGTTTTGAACTCATGTAGAAATTGAACGATTTCATGGAGGTGGTGTTCATGTTTCTATGGGGGTGCGCATTTTTTTTTTTGGCTGTGGGGTGTGCTTGAAGCCTTCAGTCATAAGGTATTTGTTGTGAAGCAATACTAAAGGAGGTGCAACATGTTTGTCCAAAAAAAGAAAAGAGAAGAAAACTAAGGAACATAGTTAACAATCCATGGCAGAGAATCAAATGGCGGCTCGATCATAGAATGTTTTCATATGAACTCTAAACCAACAAGTTATAAACATTAGGATTACACATTTCGAGCTTGATGCGGGAAGCGTGTACACGATAGTAAGAGAATCCGTCAAGCGTCGAAAGTCATATGAGATGAGCTAGAATCCACTAGCAATTACGAGCACAGCCGTAAGAAACATAGAGAAACTTCTCTAATATTTGGTATTTTTTATTATTGATAACTTGAATGAAAATTACAATCTAAGAGGTGCTTTATATAGGGCACATAGTATTAACCTAATACAACTAGAAAACATAAAGACCAATTTATTGTAGACTAAAATTAGGAAACCTAATTAAACCTCATAAAATAAAAATCGAAAATAGAATCCTAGATACTAAAGAATATTACGCTTGGAATCTCAATCAAGATTTTGCTCGAGAATCCCGATATATCCAAAAGAGTCATTTATGATTAATTTCATCATTAAGAAGCCTATTTGAATACCAATTTCCAATATTCAAATTATTCTTCTTAATGTGAAGACTCTTCTTTCTTTTCAAGATTTTTTGTTGAAATTGGCTAAAATCTCTTCTTACATCAGTCTCCTCCACTTGAAAAGAACTCGACCTCGAGTTCCTCTTGAATGCAGCTCGATCATTAGTAGGAATAAAACATGATAAGCCATCAACTTCTATATTCTCGAAATTAAAAGGTATCACCATGAATCCAATACAGTAGACAAGTTTAGAATAAGCATCTTGAAACTTGAACTCCTCCACTTGAAAAGGAATGGGCATTGACTTCTCCTTCGGTTGATCTTGAACGCAATTAGGCATGCATGACATGGATATCGATGTGATGAATGAATTAGCTTCCTTGTCCTTAATGAGTCTCTCTTCAATCTTCAAAGTGGCTTCTTCATGTTCCTTTTCACACACCTCAGGATGGTCATTCTTGATGTTCTTCCTTCTAGGCTTGATTTTAATTTTGTGTGACTCCCACCTAAATAAATATGTGTTGTCTTTGCAATAACCACATGTGAGGGAGTTTTTGCGTTTTGGATCTTTTGCAGCAGGGCCCTCTTGATTAAGCGAGACTAGGTCCAAGATTGATCAAATGTTGGACCTGAGAACAACCTCGTTATGACCAGCTAGATGATAACGGCAGTGATTGCACTAGATAATAACAATAGTGATTGGATTGGATGATAACAGCAACGATTCGATTAGATTTCACGAGAACAGAACTTACAGGTAGATGTGGTGTGGGAGCTAGATGCCTGGGAGTTTAGCAGAGAGAGAGAGAGAGAGTTCCAGCAATGGCATGATTTCTGGGTTTTGGGAGGAATTGATGGCTAGGGATTCAGAGATAGAGCTTGATCTCTTGCTTGATGTTTCTGGGTTGTTGTGGCTTTTTTTCCAACAGCAGCAGACCAGCTTTTTATAGCGAAGGTGGAAGAAGAAGGTTGGTGACAAGGGCTGAGGGTTTTTAGAGACCACTCTCAATTTTGGGAAGATAAATTGTGAAAGCTATGGAAATTTCTTTAAGCTAGGAGACTGAAGGGCAGTGGCACAGGTTTAGGGGTGATCCTCCAGAATTTGTGCTGCTGTGATCTTTTGAAGATTTTAGTTCCTCAATTTCTGGTATTGAAACTTGATATCACAGAGTTAGAGGGCTATTGAAAATTGAAACAGGGTCACTGAAGGCATGGATTGGAAAACTTCTCCATAGATTATGGGCTCTTACTGGAAATGGTGAAACATCAATCCCAACAGCAGTTTTGTTATAACGACATTTTTGGTTTGGGGGCAGAAGACGACTCAAATTTTGGGCTAGAGTCTATTTTAATGGACATTGGGTGAGAGAATGGCTCTGGTGGGCTTTAAGCTTTGCTAGGCCTGCTTTCATCTCTCTACTAGCCCATGTTAAGATTTTGGTCCATCAAGCATGAATTTTGGTTCCCAAGTCCAAAATTATCGATGGGCCTTATCGTAACAATGGGTCTCACAGGATCCGTTACCTTCCACACCACATCCCACCGTATAAGCCCCAAACGTAGTTTGGGCCTACGTGTATTGCGTGGTAATTAAGCGTGTCGGCTGCTTTGAAGAGGCACGTTAGTTGTTTGAGAATTTGGGCTTGTTGTATCTCTTGCTAACTAGAAGGCTTCCTTTTGGCATGAAATGGGCTTGCTTGAAGGCCCAACTAGGTTACGAGGTTGATGACTCACCTTCTTCACGTGTCACTTATTAAATTTGAACTCGTGGAACTTTGGGTGTCAACATTAGCCCCCTTGATTATGTAGGTCGTGTGACCCTGTCTCGGGCTACATAATCAAAAATCCGGAGACTTACTGCGTGATTATATATAACATTTTTGTTTTTTGCATTGGCTTGCGTATCTTACTGATACGAGCTATGGCTTATCAAGCTTCTCACGTGACAACAGATTCTCGTCATCATTGAAGTCCTAGTTAGAAGAGAGGAGTCTTACTTTTCGGTTACTTTCCTTCTAGGGAAACGGCAATGGCGTGTAAAGTCTTTTTCTCTTCTCTTCTTTTCCTTCCATATTTTGATTTGCACAAGACGCCTTTCTTCTCAAGAGTCAGACCCTCGATCTAAGGAAAGAAGGCTCTTCTCCTTTCAAATTTCTTTGGCTTAAGAGACTCCATCTCCACTCCCTTACTCTTTTACATAACCAATCGAGTGTGTCGAGCCCATTGTAGAGCCGATTTGCGATTCCTTCTGCGCTTGGTAAGCTTGGACGACTGCATCTTCTTTTGCTCGGTGTGATAATCTCCATCCTCTATTATCTGTGTCCTTTTCTTCTCTCTTTCTTCTTCTTGATTCTGCATTTGCTCATATTGTAGCCTTATATTGGTTCACGCAATATCAATTTGCTAACACGATTACTTGTTGCTGCTGTGATATTGCTGATTCGCTGCCGTAATTGACTCATTGAATATCGCATGTTCTATTCTGGTGTTATCAATTCTGTTGTTGCAATTGCTTGTCGCTTTAGCTATATTGATTTGGTGTTGTGAATGATCGCTGCTGTGATTGATTCGCTACTGGGTGGTACACAAACTGTAAGTATTTCTTATTGTTGTAATCGTGATTAGACATGATGGAGCTTGCTGTTAGTTTGCTTGGTTCATCATGTAAGATGTGCCTGTTAGCTTGGATGGGCTATGTGGATTCAATAGTTTCAATTTTAGCTTAGCCCCTTGCTTAGCGTGTGATTATGAATTGGTTGAGCATGGAGTGGCCTGGATTTCCTCTTCTTCTTTTTTGCATTATGCATGGAGTTTTACTGCTGTGATTGTAATGGAACATGAGGTAGCTTGGTATCATATAGTTTAGTTCATCATGTAAATTGCGCCTGTTAGCTTGGATTAACCATGTTGGTTTTAAGGTTTTAATTTTGCTCGGTTTCTTGCTTGGCATGTAATAGTTAACTGGTTCAACTTGATTGCTTGTGAATAGCGTGCTGTGATTCAATGGCTTGGCCTCTCTTCTTGCTTGGCATGATGATGTGCTTTTGAATTGGAGCCCTGAGCCTTTTATTAACTTGCTGCCATGTGTTGAAAATACTTTCATGCATGTTCATCAGATCCTTAACTTAAGATAATAGTATGAAAGGGTAGTTAAATGAGTAATGACATGGAGATCGGATAGTTAGGTAGATTGCTGTGTTGATATTAAAAGACATGTGTGCGTATATGTGTGTATTAGTTTAATGTATATAGGCATCAGGTGGTTGTGGTATGCATAATTATGTTTGCTAAATAACAAATGAGTATTTGAAAGGAATGAGATGCTTGGTGATTTGAAATCAATGCTTGGTTACTATAGTTGAAGAGTCAAAGTGTGTTGCGTTTATTTGCTAAGTCGTGGAACAAAGTAAGGGAATCACATGATCGAATAATTAACAGAAGTAAAACTAAATGAATTGTAACATATAAGTGTGTGTCATATAGTGCAGCAAGCATGAGTACTTTTGTGTTAAGAATGGTGCTAAAATACCTGCAACATTGTGTGAAAAGTGAAATAAGAGTGATGAAAAGAATAGAACAAAACGTATGACTTGATAATTGAAAGATGAGAGAGATGACTTGCTGCTGGGAACAGCAGCATGAGTAATACTCGTGAGAAAGAAAAAGAAATAAAGTGTGTTTTTTGAAAAACCATGAGTACTAAATAGCGTGAACGAATAGATTTGCGAGTAAGATGAGTTATAACGAAGCAAGTACTCAGATAAGATAATGCATGTGTGACAAAATAGAGGTCAAAGAAAGCAAGATTGGAATGAGATAGACCTCGATCTTGCCATGATTTTGGTTATTTGCTTGGAGTATATTTTTTTTGTGTTTTGCTTGATAAATTTGGTGGGTTCGTCAATGCTAGTCACATTTTGCTTGATGAGGCTCGCATGCATGTTGTAATCTACAAATTAAAATGCATGTAGCTTGGCATGTAAAGTTTCCTTTGCTTGGTTTTGATTTCTTTGTTTTGCTTGCTTAGAGTTGTTTAAGCATGTAGTAGCTTTGCTTGGGCATGTGCTTTGATAGCTCGAGCTTGTGGCTACCTTAAGTATTTTGAGTGATCAATTGAGAGCGATTCGATATTGAAAAGAATGGGCATAATTGCTTGGCATGGTTCTCATATGTTTAGTGGGAGATGCACGACCCTAGGGAGGAGCTTGGCATGGCTTTGCATGTATGTTTGATGCTTGTATGCATAGTATCATGCTTGCTTGGGTTTTCTTTGCCTAGCATGAACTTGTTTAAAGGCTTGGTGTATTCCTCTTGGTCGTGGATCTGCTTGGCTTGAGCATGAGCTTGGCATGAGCATGAGTTTGGCATAAACACGAGCTTGGCATGAGCAGTGCTTGACATAAGCATTGACGTGAGCATGTGCTTGGCATGAGCCTATGATGAGCACAAGCTTGGCATTGTGTAGATGGACTTTTAATAATTCGAACATCATAGGAACTTTAACTCTTCTTTTTTTTTTTTTTTTTTTTTTGTATGTGATACCTTGAATGAGCAGAGAAGTGGTCTTTTGTAGCTTGATAGTACCTTGCAAGGATTACTTAGCATGTAGTGGTGATGATGAATCATACAGCAGTGATTGTTGAGGTTGACTTAACATATAGTGATTAGAAATGATTCATCAGCAGTGTGCTTGGAAGCCTTAAGTTACAATTCGTATTTTCCAATAAATCAATAGACTTCCTGTGCTCATGAATCATCTTTCACCAAGCCCCCAGTATACCTTAGGAAAGAGCGTGAATAAAAGCTTTAAGAGCTAAACTAGCTCTTGGTACTTATTTTCAGGCTTGAATGGAGAACCTTGGTGCCGTGTATAGTACTGAATTACTAGCAAGCTAAGGGAATGTTAACAGCAGCTCAACTTTTGGCTATGATGTCTACAAGTTTGAAAGAATGGTGGTCCAATAACATGGCTAAGAGATCTGGTGTTAGAGTAGGTTTACTAAGATTTGTGTGTTTGACTACGTTTTTGGGTTTAAAGAAAGTTCACAGCAGCTCATATTTCTGTAAGCTAGCTTGATATTTGACATAGGCATGGCTTGAGACAGTATTTCTCAGGAAAGAGCATGAATAGATGACTCAGGTGTTTGATTAGCTCTTCGTAACTCTTTTTTTTTTTTTGTCTATCGATGACCCCTTTCTTTGCTTGGCTTTGGCATGATTGAATATTCTTTGCATACCCTTATGATTCTTATGAAGGTTGATCCAATATTTGGCATGGGGTCTCAACTAACTTGGCTTGGCTTTACTTTGAAGAAGTACCTTCAATTTCACATCTCGATCACTTTGTTTCTATAGCAGCTGAGTTGTTGATTGAATGACCATGACACACTTCTTTTGGTTTTCTTTTATAGGAGCATCAATAATTGAAAACTGGAAAACAAAGCTTCATTCCCGGTAGTAAATTCTAGCAGCTCAGCCCCCAGGTAAGAATGTATAGTGCAGATGCTAACTTTCTTTGGTTCGTATTAGTCCCTCCATAAGAAGCTTGCTTGCTTTGTCATTATCAAGTCATTTGAATTGGCATGAGAATGATATGATTGTTTGCTTACAGAATTTGAGAATCTTCAGCCTTGGATATGTGATTTGGTAATGACGGCTCTTTCAAACATTCTTAAGCATGACTACTGATTTAAATGGAACACAACTATCTTTAACAATGGCATCAGTCTTTGCTTGTTGGCTTGTTAGCTTGCTCGAAAAGGATACTTCTAATTGTGAGCTTTTAGTTGATTTAGGAAAACAGTGATAATAAAGATGAAACTTAGTTCTAACTCATCGGTGAAGTAATGCCTAGTTAAGGGTATGGCTTTAGAAAGTGAATTTATATGGAATGAGGACCTAGTTTAGGACGATATATTTTCCTTGCATGTTGGTTTGTTGCTGTGATTGTTTTGCTTTGTGCTCAATGCGTAGCCTTCTATTAACATATGCACAATAATAAAAGATTCTAATACTAAGGCTGGCAAGATCTCAGTAGTAGTTATCAAGATGTCTAGCATGTGGATCTTTGATGTTCATAGGAAGAAAAGATAAGTATGGATAGGTAAAATGGGGATGGCTACGTCAGCATGATTATTGAAGAGCTTTTATGTTAATGCTGACTACATAACAAGAAATGGTAAATAGTTCCTAATGATGGAAATTTTGGAATTTGGTTTAGTGCACTTTGGTTTTTGTACAGAGAAGCTCTTTACCTAATGAAGCTAATGGTGTTGAGTGCTTGATTACAAAAAATGCATGCAACCTGCTTGTGTTGTAACAATGATGGCTTGAAGATTGATCTTAGGAGTGTGTCTGTTTGCTTGAGTAACTATAGCATCTGAAGGCTTGGGGCATACTTGAATAATTGTTTGTCAAATATATATATATATTATAATTGCATCATGAATGCCTTTTCTAGCTTTTTAGAATCTCCTTTGTAACTAGTTTATGGTCTTGCCTCAGGTTGGATCGTTATTCCATTGAAGCTGAAATGTCAACTTCATTAGTTGACACAAGTTACAGCAGCAACTATCCGCCCCAGGCATATTGACATGAATGGGGGTTTAGCATGGCATCTTAGCATGATTGGATGTTCTCTCCGTTTGACACCAAGAGGACTCTGCTTGTCTTTTGTGTATAGTTTAAATAGAAGTTTTGCTTCTTAATCAAAGTCACAGCTTCTGAACATTGTGAATTTGAAAGGGAGGTTGCAATTGGAAGATGGAGTTTGCACGAGTCACAGCCTAGTTCCATGAGAGGAACATGAAAAGATGTAATTAATTTTTTTTTAATTCCCAATTCTTGGCTCTTGGAGAAAATAAACCACTCTTGTACTAATATATTTTTTTTGGTGTATATCAAAAGTTCACAAGAGGTAAGAGAGTAGGAAACTGAATATGGATTTTTCAAAAGTGAAGAAAACAAAAATGTTTTCTGATTAAGCTTGACTATTTTGCCTTTATGCTTGACTGTGTATTGGCAATGTTGTAACAGCAAAAGCATGATTTGGATGGTTTGAAGCAAGTTATCATCCTGTTATGGAACAAGTGCATTTTTTTTTTCAAAAAGCATAGAGCATTGATGTGAAATTGAGGGAGTTTTGTGGCGCTAATGGTTGTGATGTTTGAATGGTGTTTATAAATTGCTCCCAGTAGTGATTGTCAAGATAAACATCAGCTTGATATATGTTCAGCAAGGAAGAAATTAGCTGCTAGAAGTGATTTGAGATAAAAGGTTCAACCTTGTAAGGACGTGATTTGAGATCAAAAGATGCATATTTTTAGGAAAGAGGTAGTACAGACTATGAGAAGAAGAGGAAAAAATGTGATTTCTTTTTCAATAGCTAGATTTTGGCTTTTGAGGAGAAAAACAAAACATTCTTTCCTGGTGTAAATCAGAGTTCATAGGAAGGTAAAAGAGCAGAAAACTAAATCCGAGTTTTTAAAAGTGAGAACAAAATAAAGTCTTTTCTGAGTAATAAGTTTGTTTGCATCACTTTTAACATGTTGCTTCTCTGCTTGACTATATCAGCTGGAAGTGTGTGTTTGCAAAATTGTTTCTGGCAATGGTTCTCGATCCCATGAACAGAGCCTAAGGGATAGATTGGGATCTACTGCTGTTAGAATATTGTAGCTTGAGATATGTCGCAGTGAGGAAGAAACCACCAGCTAGAGTCACAGCCTAGTCCCCAGTGGAGTCGCCAAAAATGTGAGGGAGTTTTTGCGTTTTGGATCTTTTGCAGCAGGGCCCTCTTGATTAAGCGAGACTAGGCCCAAGATTGATCAAAGGTTGGACCTGAGAACAACCTCGTTGTGACCAGCTAGATGATAACGGCAGTGATTGCACTAAATAATAACAATAGTGATTGGATTGGATGATAACAACAGCGATTGGATTAGATTTCACGAGAACAGAACTTACAGGTAGATGTGGTGTGGGAGCTAGATGCCTGGGAGTTTAGCAGAGAGAGAGAGAGTTCCAGCAATGGCATGATTTCTGGGTTTTGGGAGGAATTGATGGCTAGGGATTCAGAGATAGAGCTTGATCTCTTGCTTGATGTTTCTGGGTTGTTGTGGCTTTTTTTCCAACAGCAGCAGACCAGCTTTTTATAGCGAAGGTGGAAGAAGAAGGTTGGTGACAAGGGTTGAGGGTTTTTAGAGACCACTCTCAATTTTGGGAAGATAAATTGTGAAAGCTATGGAAATTTCTTTAAGCTAGGAGACTGAAGGGCGGTGGCACAGGTTTAGGGGTGATCCTCCAGAATTTGTGCTGCTGTGATCTTTTGAAGATTTTAGTTCCTCAATTTCTGGTATTGAAACTTGATATCACAGAGTTAGAGGGCTATTGAAAATTGAAACAGGGTCACTGAAGGCATGGATTAGAAAACTTCTCCATAGATTCTGGGCTCTTACTGGAAATGGTGAAACATCAATCCCAACAGCAGTTTTGTTATAACGATATTTCTGGTTTGGGGGCAGAAGACGACTCAAATGAGTTTTGGGCTAGAGACTATTTTAATGGACATTGGGTGAGAGAATGGCTCTGGTGGGCTTTAAGCTTTGCTAGGCCTGCTTTCATCTCTCTACTAGCCCATGTTAAGATTTTGGTCCATCAAGCATGAATTTTGGTTCCCAAGTCCAAAATTATCGATGGGCCTTATCGTAACAATGGGTCTCACAGGATCCGTTACCTTCCACACCACATCCCGCCGTATAAGCCCCAAACGTAGTTTGGGCCTACGTGTATTGCGTGGTAATTAAGCGTGTCGGCTGCTTTGAAGAGGCACGTTAGTTGTTTGAGAATTTGGGCTTGTTGTATCTCTTGTTAACTAGAAGGCTTCCTTTTGGCATGAAATGGGCTTGCTTGAAGGCCCAACTAGGTTACGAGGTTGATGACTCACCTTCTTCACGTGTCACTTATTAAATTTGAACTCGTGGAACTTTGGGTGTCAACACCACCTTTGACGCTTTCATGTCATGGTCTTCCAAAAAGCACATTAGTGTTGTCCATGTCAATCACATGACAAATAATCTCTTCTTTATAAAATTTTCCCATAGAGACAGGAACTTTACAAACCTCTGTTACTTGTGCATATTCATCCTCTCCAAATGAAATCCAGTATGGATCACTCAGCTTCACTGTCGGTAATTGAAAATAATCCACAACTTTGTTTGCTACAAAGTTCTCTCGTAGACCATTGTCAATTATTACAGAGCATACCTTGTCTTTGATGACACATGTAGTTCGTAAGTTGTCGTAATCCGGCGTTGTGAATATCCAACGTTCCATGTTTCTTCTTCTTCTTCTTTTTTTATTTTTTTTGGATTGATGAGGTTGTCCTAGGGCAAATCCCTTGGCATGTTCCTCTTCAATTAAACTTTCTTTGATAGATACTCTATGACCAGCGTCGTTAAGGGTTGGCGGTAGTGAACTTCTATCCCTTGGATCGTCGTCTGCTAAGGAGCGTGCGATACCCGCTCTGATACCAAATGATGCGGGAAGCGTGAACACGATAGTAAGAGGCTCGGTCAAGCGTCGAAAGCCATATGAGATGAGCTAGAATCTACTAGCAATTACGGGCACAGTAGTAAGAAACATAGAGAAACTTCTCTAATATTTGGTTTTTTTTTTTATTGATAACTTGAATGAAAATTGCAATCTAAGAGGTGTCTTATATAGGGCACATAGTATTAACCTAATACGTACAACTAGAAAACATAAAGAACAATTTATTTAGACTAAAACTAGGAAACCTAATTAAACCTCATAAAATAAAAATCGAAAATAGAATCCTAGATACTAAAGAATATTACGCTTGGAATCCCAATCAAGATTTTGCTCGAGAATCCCAATATATTCAAAAGAGTCATTTATGATTAATTTCATCATTAAGAAGCCTATTTAAATACCAATTTCAATATTCAAATTATTATTCTTAATGTGAAGACTCTTATTTCTTTTCAAGATTTTTTATTGAAATTGGCTAAAATCTCGTTCTACATCAGAGCTAAACTTAAACATGCAGAAACATTCAAATAGATATGGTATTTTATCAGATGAACTCAGTCAGCAGAACCCATTTCATATATCTCTAGGTCTAGATCTGACTCAGTCACCGATGCTTATCCAGAACCCCCATTGAAAAGAACCTAATTCTTAAAAACAATTTGGAGCTCCCAGCTAGAGACTTGTACTAATCATAAAGAAATACTTTGGCCTTTAAAAAGTACCGCCCACTTAATATACGAAACAATGTGTAAATGTCAATTGGGATAGAAAGAACAATATATTAAGGTATATGATCGATTTTCTTTAGATACTTGGACCACTTTTTACATCCACAAAAATGTTAGTATTAGATCAATTGGGATAGAAAGAACAATATATTAAGGTATATGATCGATTTTCTTTAGATACTTGGACCACTTTTTACATCCACAAAAATGTTAGTATTAGATTAATAAGGGGCACGACAATCTAGCCGCCTTGAGTGTTTAGATACGAATGCAGAGGGTACAAAGAGACAGATTGCACAGAATAAATAAGCTCCCCTATATATTAATGGTCTCAGCATTAAGCCAGTTTACCTTTTCTAATTTGTATATGTTTATATGCGTCAGTGGGTTCCTGAGGGCAAAACACAAACTCGGGCTTTGTCATCTATCAGCAGGCATCCAAATCCGTACAAAATGTATGCAGACTTTGCAACCACTTAGCTACCAGATTATAGTGATCATTTCATACCTACTACGTACTTCTGGCAACTGTCATATACATGCAAATGATTTTATCTGCAAAAGGTGACAGGACTCATCAAGCATGGCAACGCTTCAGAAGTTATTAGCAAAATCAGTTTGAAGTTCTCTGTTCGATATATGGAACTGCCAACCGTGCAATTCTTAAGGTCAGGAATCAGGACTGGTAGCTTGATTTGTTTTTGGTCGAGTCCTGCTTTAAAGGCTTAATACTTTTGGGTCACCGGTTGTGTAACATGATATTAGAGCTTTGTTGGTTGTTGAATTTGAATCTTGCAATCCTCAGTCTTCAATTTTTTGTTCTCGGTTTGCAATCCACTATCTCCCTTGTTGGAAATGCTTGCAAGTAGCAGCAAAATCACTTGTTCTTTTTTCTCTTCGGGTTGTAGTTTCACGACGAGAAATGTTCAATGAAACTCTAAAATCATTTTGCCCTCTAACTGTTATCAAATGACAGATCTAGAAAATGAAGGATTTAATCATGAAGCTACGTACACTGCGAATTAAGAAATAAAGGGTTGGTGATGAGGTTGCAATAAATTATATAGTAGCTAGCATTTCTTAGTCTCACTTTGTCTTCTTCAATCTCCATGTGCAAGATGCAAGAATGGGTTGCAGGCATGAGGAAGCTAGAGAATGTTAGCTTGATAATGTAGGATAAGCTATGAACCAACAAATGATAATGTACTAAATTGGTGATCCCATTAAGTATCATTCTTGCTTGGCAGACCAAAGTCCCAGCATAAGAGGAACTAAAATTCATGCATGCGCGCATGTGATGTCCAATCCAAACCTTGACGATTGCACTTGTTAGGTGAGCTGAGCTCAACTTCATATAGCTACAGTGAAATCCCCCAATATGACATAGGCATCGATTAACTAGTTATTGATAAGAATCGAATTAGTTATATCATTTTATTAGGTCAACTGGATATTAAGTAAGGTTTTTAACTACCCTTTCCGAGTGTTTTTAAGTAATGCTTAAGAAAAAGGTCAGAAATTTTACAAAAGTGAAATATAGTAGTAGCACTTTTCCAGTCATATATGCATCAAAATCGAGCAGATCCAAGAGCAAGTTCACCCGTTGGGTCACCGGGTCACCTACTATTCACTGTTTTTTAGTGTATATTTTCATTCTCTGGGTCACGAAATACACTGTGCTCGTGACCTAGGGCACGAAATACACTGTGCAGGTCACCATGGTGACCCAGAACACTGTACCGGGTGACCCAGGGCACGAAATACACTGTGCTCGTGACCCAGGGCACGAAATTAACACTAACAAGTAGTGAATAGTGGGTGACCTGGTGACCCAACGGGTGAACTTGCCCCAATGGTACATTATCAACTATTAATTGTATTCTAGCTAGCTAGTCATGCATATCACAATCCACAGTATTTCCACACATAATGTTAATGAAGTGTATATAACCTCTTAGTTTGTTGCTGAAAAAGAACAACTACCCGACTTCTTTAAAAAATGGCAAAGGTTCATCCCCAAGCACCACTTTCTTCTTCATCCCCTGGCTACTTCACTTCAAAACAAGAAACATTCACTATATGGATGAAGTCTCTCATATTGAATGGCCATGGTTGCACTGTTTTTGATTCTAACGGTCAGATCGTGTATCGTGTAGATAATTACGACTCTAGAGGTAGAGCTAAAGTTCATCTTATGGATTTGAAAGGCCAAATCCTATTCACCATACTAAGAAAGGTAATTTCGTAGCATCATGATTTTGAAGAGTTAGACTGGACTTAGAAATATGTGCTGATAAATTAACTAACATGGCTTTGTTGTGCAGAAATCCAAATTTCTTGGTGTCTGGGAGGGATACAGATCCAGTAATGGTAAAGAGATCAACCTGAAAAATACACCCGGTTTTCAAGTTAGGAGAAGCTTTAAAGGCAAGTCAGCATGTAAAGTCATCGTGGGACTAGACAAGAATCAAAAACAGCAATACAGAATAGAGAGCTGGAGTAAAGGAAAGTCAGCCTGCAAGATACTAGACAAGTTTGGAAGACTTGTTGCAGAGGTAATTAAATTTTTCTCGACTGTTCTTATTTGTACTATATTTTACGACCACATATATATCGTTACTGATAATTTTTATGTCATAATGGATGGTGCGTGCTTGACCAAACAGGTAAAGAGAAAGCAGTCAACATGTGGAGTGGTACTAGGAGAAGATGTTTTGACACTGGTGGTAGAGCCCTTCATGGATCACTCTCTTATAGTAGGGCTTCTTGTTGTGTATGGTCTCATCAACCGTAAATTGTGATTGAGTGAAAACAAATCAGCAACAAGAATATTGAAGTTATATTGATTTAACTAGTTTTTTGAGTCTTTAATTAGGGTGGTCTTTCCCACCACCTAGTTGGTGAATTGAACAGTACTTACTTCCATTGGATTCCAACTTTGTATTCATCAATTCAGGAGTTAACTGAGTTATTTCTAACTTTGTCAAAAAGATTATGAGTCCTAAATCACTTTAGAACTTGCAATTCTGCCTCTAAGTTAGTAAGGAAGAACCCCTTTATCATTTCTTAGATATGCAAAGAATTCTCGATGTGCAAAGTGCAAACGCAGAGATAAAATGGGGATATTTGAATAGGCAAAAGAGTGAATCCGCATAGGTTTTTTTTTTTTGAGAGAATGACGTCAAGCCTTTTAATAACCAAATGTAGGTAATTACAAATCATGACATGCTCGCAAAGGCCATGTCAATATCAAGTCATGCTAGGCTACCATACAGCAACCTAAATGTAAATACCCTAGGAATAAGTGCTAGTAACCAAAGTAACCAAGACAATGTTAGGGGTAACAACCAAGAGGTTGGACGGAGGAGATCCACGAGTTTAGAGAACTCGACAACCAGGTACCACAAGCAGTCGAGCACCATAATTGACCGGAAGACGCAACCCTAGGGTTGGCAGCCGCCGTAGAGAAAAGAGAGTGAGAGCTCTCATTTTTTAGAAATGTTTCATTGGGAGAGAGGATTAGGGGTTAAAGCGAGAGAAAGAGAGAGAGAGAGGAGCTTGGCACGTCTTCTTCATATCCAAGTTGGGTTCGGTTTCGTGTGAGAATAACAAGAGCCTGAAGATTTTCCATTAGACCCGGCCCATTTGATTACCAGAGAATAGTTGATGCTTTGAAGTGCTGTCTTTGTTCTACACTTTTAAGCCTCCACAAGACCAGCTCAACTATGATGTATGTTCCTTCTATCCGATCCCCATTTTCTTGGTAATATCCCATACTTGTATTCAGGGTTTCGATTTTTAAAAACTCCCGGGATTCGAGCGGCTATGCACTCACCGAGGAAGGAGAAGCAGGGAAATATTCCGGCTGGGATTCGAGTTGTTTGTAAGCAACTTGGGAAGAGCAAGTCGGCCACGGCATAGTAAATTGACACCACTATACTTGTATTTATGCGAAGCATTCACACCGTTTGCCCCAATATATCCCATTTCTTCCAAATCAAGCTCTGCCTTCTCTTCAGAGAACAACCTGCATAGTAACTGAACTGAAACAACTCAACACAAGCATTTGAACACAACGCATGTAATTCCAATTTGTGTAATAGTAACCATTTTAAGCATCTGGGTAATGCTGGAAATCCCAGAAATCAGAACCCAATGAATTTTTTACAGTAAAACGAAGAAAGATTCAAACTTTTAAAGCTTTACAATTTGATCAAGTACCCAAAAGATTAGCTTTTCTCTTCCAATAAAAATGGGTGGGAAGACATATCATGCATGGATCTAAATTCAGAAAATTTATATGAAAAACGTAGTGAAATGAAAATTTAACTGATCAAGAGAAGCCTAGATAAACCCCACCCAAGTTCGATCCCCGCTGCCAACAGGCCCTGTTGGTTCGTGATCTATAAGTCCCCTACGAAAATCTATACCTGTGGGCTGTGCGATAGGTACGTGTCAAACGTAAGTCCTATAGAGTTGCGGTTGTAGGCTTGCCCTGGCGATGGTGGTGTAACGTAACCAAGCTCTCACCTAAACTTTTTGTAACCAAAAAAAAAAAAAGAGGAGAAGCCTAGATAAAACAAATACAGTAGATTCGAAAAGTAAAATAGGAAAAAGGAAATAAATTTTACCTCTTTTGAGTATTGCAAGAGATCATTCAATTCTAGGATTCTTCTTTCCTATCAAGATCAACCAATTGGACTAGTATAGAGTAACTGGAGGTTGATTTTTTTTTTTTTTTTTGAGAATAAGAAACTTTTATTGAAGATAAGCAAAGTTATATAACACGGGAATGACTGGTGGTAGACATGAACTCCCCACTCTCCTCCCTAAAATCGAAACTAGTTACGGGTCCGTCATCATTATTCATAAATGACCTCCATGAGCCGAAAGGGCCCAACTCCTAACCACCTGAAACGCCCAATCTCTCGGGCTACAAAGAATCCCGAGAATTTCGATATCACTTCATAGACAACTGCTCGAATAACCAACGCCCTCTTCCACACCGTGTCCCAAAGATACTAGACCACGTGCAATGGTCACTCGTCAGCATATTGGCCATAAGATAAATCCGATTGAAAATAAACCAATTCGTCCCCAGGAATGACACCACATCCATGGCACCTCAATTTGACCCAACGCTAGCTCAAAAGAGTAGGGATATACTAAAGACCAAAAACACCAAAAAAAACCTAGCCAAAACCCTACTTTAAACAAAAACAAATAGTAGCCGTCACCAAACTTTTCCCTCTCCCCAATAGACCCGCTAGTAGACCACCACCACAAGTCTTTCCCGTCGACCTCCCAGCGCCGAAGAAACTCAATCCATGCAGCAAGCTAAGCCACCTCAATCTTGAACGTTGTTGACCGGATCCGGGCTTAAATCCAGATCCCGTCGACCTCACCATGCCTTGCCACTCGGCTACGTCCAACAGCTTGAGAACCCGACTCCACCTTTGCAAACTCCACCAATCGACCCATCTCAGAGAGGTAGTCGGCGCCATACGATCCATGGCATACCGTCACCATGATTTGGCCTCCATCCACCTGCTCCATGCCCTCGCCGATCGCCCATCACAAATCATGCACACCTGTGTCGCCGCCTGAGAGGAGAGAAACATCGTGCCTGACCCAGACAGATGAAAAAAATACCAGAACTGAGGTCCCGAGCCCCCACAAACCCGTCCGGCAACACCCACCACTCGTCGATGAGGCGAGGAGCCACGGTCGAGGAGGGGGCGTCGTTGCACAGGCAGCAACCTCTCCTTTGCTTCTTCCAACCAATGACTGAAAAATCGAAAATTTCGCCGATATTTCGGCGAAATTTTCGTTTTTGAGAGGCCCCGATATTTTCCTTAGTTACCAAAGGAATGTCGACGACATTTTGGGAATTTCGCGATATTTCCGAAATTTTTGCGAAATATTCGAAATTTGCGAGAATTTAGGTAATATCTCGCGAAATTCCTGACAACTTTTCATTTATCACGTGGCTCCGCCCAAGCCTCGAGGCCCACGCGCCCAACTGAGACTTAAAACTCCAAACAAAAATGTTATCTGATGCACAATCCAAGAGTCGAACTCTGGTCACGCATGGAGAGTGATAATGGCTCAACCATTCTTCCTGACAAGAGTCGAACTCTGGTCACTTGCGAATTTGTTGCATCTTATGAAATAAGAAGGTTATCAGAAATTATGGTAAATTTGTAATCAATAACCAATTTAGGATTAAATATTTTTTTTATCATCAATTCTCAATTTGAAGTACCAATATTTCAAATATCTTACTTTAGAAGATAAAAAAAAAACATTTACATTGAATTTAACACACAATTCAAGTTCCATAGCTTCATGCTTCATACCTTTCTTATGCTGTTATTTCAGTAATAAAAAATTACTAAATTTAATATTACTAGGTATCTAATTATTTTTTTTTTGAAAAGAGGTATCTAATTATTTAATATTACTAAGTTTTGGTTTATGTAGTCTATTTTATTGGAGTAATTAATTATATTCACTATTTCATCTATTATAAAAGTTGAAAAACACTAAGAGTATTAAGTTACAAATTAAAAAATGTTAGACGACTCAGCATATACTACTTCACCTTAAATTACTAGAACTCAAGATGTAACAATTTTTATCAAACATTTTCGTTTGAAATAAAGTAGATTATTGATCAAATAAACATATGCAAAAGCTGCATTCAAAATTTCCAAGTTATTCTTTAAATTTCCATCATTTTTCTTCAATATTTATCGATATCGATATTTCCATCGAAATTTCCATTTTTCGGACTGTCGATATATCCTCGATATTCGATATTTTAGTCCTTGCTTCCAACCCTAGAGTTTCTTCCCGGTATTCTCGGAGCAAAACCTATTTCGAGTTGGTGCTGCCTTGAAATTAGTGTAAGGTTGATTTATTTTTGACTATGGCGGAAGATCAGAGTGGTGGAATCAAGCCCTTGAATGGAGAACCAAAAAAAAAAAAAAAAACTTTGGAGAAGAAGAACATGAGAAAGGCGAAAATACCCTTTAAAACATGACACCCAACCGACGCCATAACAGAGTTAACGACTCTAGGTACTTATATTGAGTCAGGGACAAAATCTCAGGTGCCAATGTGATGTTTTTGAAAGTTAAGGTACCAAAGTTACTAATGAGCCAAATGTCAGACACTGTTTGCATTTTTTTTTCCTTTTCTTAAATATTGTTGTATTTTGTTCAATATACTACATTGCACGTACGTATTATTCAATGTGCTAATTTGTTCAATGTACTAATTATTTCATTTTATGAATATTAAAAACAAAATTCATAGTAACACAACACATCATACACACAACAATGGCAAAAGGAAGCTCTCAAAGCCGTGAGGACATTGAATAATTTTTTGTTGCATACTTACAGCACGAGAAAACCACACTAGAACTTCTTACCATGTTAAGAAAAGTCAGAGATTAGATACAATGTGACATCAATTTAAAAAAAGAAAAAAAACAAATAACGATCGAGTCTTTCTTTATAAAATTCTCATAGTCGAATCATAAAGACTATGTATCAAATAATTATTAATTTATATATTATATGCAGTCCATATAATTCCTTTTATAAATTTTACAAATTATTAATTTAGCACGTTATTTTTAGACCGACTAAAAATACTATTTAATCGAGATTATCATTTTATTAAATTTTAAATTATCGAGAAAATTGAGGTGGTGTGCTGGCGGCTACGAAGGACTATGAACTATGAAGGACAGGACTAGTGTGACATGACGTCGGCCCAGTTTATGCACAATCGTATTGGTAAGCAGACCCTAAATATGATATTAGTAGCCTGCTGGGGGTTAAATACTAAACACCCTGACCGGAATCTATTAAGCCTAGCTATAACACTTACCGGCTAATCCGACTTTTCCTTTATTCTTCTCACCCGAATCTTCAAACCCACGTAGCATTAATGTGGTGGAGATCCGCCTCCTTCATTCTCGACAACCGTCCCCAAAACGACGTCGCACCGCCCTCCAGACCCGACTCCCTTACTCTCTCCCCACCCACCATGGCCGACGCCGCCACCGCCGCCCTGCAGAGCCCTAACGCCAACTCCGCCTACTACCAGACCCGGGCCGCCCACCACGGCGTCGTCACCAGCGACTGGCTCGCCCAGGCCCAGGCCGCCGCGGGCCGAAACCCCGACGAGCAGGGCTCCGTCGTCGCCGCCGAGGCTGAGCCCAAGCCGGCGGCTTCTGAGTCCGGGAAGCCGTTCAGCGTCATCGTGGAGTTTAACAACTGGCGGAAGCAGCCTGATTTGGCTGAGGCCGTGGCGGCGATTCGGGCCTTGGCGTCTGTTATTAGATCCAGCGAGGCCACCACTATGATGGAGCTCGAAATTGAGCTCAAGAAGGCTTCCGATTCTCTTAAGGTGACTCAATTTCTCAGCCCCTATGATATTTTCTGATTCTTTGATTTGCAAGTAGAGTAGTTCATGTGCTAATTCAATTTAGGAAAAGTTATATCATCCAATTTAATCTTGATTTTGAAAACAAAGCTTTGGAAACATCTTCATCAAAAGTTGAAAACCAATGCATTGTTCTGAATTGTAGTGATAGTCCCTTAGGCACTTGAAATTGGCTGTAGGAAAACTCTAGTTGCTGTCGGTATTAAACTTTACCATGTCAATGAGAAGGCCGCGATTTTGGTTTCACTGAAGTAAGCCGTAGCAGAATCTATAAACAAGTCATCGATGAAAATGTGAACTTTGCCATGGCAGCATGATATAATTTATACTGAACTTGCTTCTATGTCTTCAGGAGATCTTTTCAATTCTTTGATTGGTTATTAGTATTTAGAAGTTAACTTTTAGTAAATCAAGTTACAAAATGTATGAGAGGTCAAGCTAGAAACGTCAATTCCTTTTCCAGTAGAACTTCGATTAACTTGATTTTCTCATGATCTGCTTCAGTCATGGGATACGACGTCTATATCTTTGACTGCTGGATGCGACCTGTTTATGCGGTATGTTACTCGAACTTCAGCTCTAGAGTATGAGGATTTCCACTCAGCCAAGTCTCGTTTGATTGAACGGGCAGAGAAGTTTGGGGAGATATCTACAAAGGTACTTGAGTCATGACCTAAAAAGATGTCTTTGAGGTACTGTTGCAGGTTCCAGTTGTTCAGTTACACTTGTTCTTATACTGCAGGCTCGTAGAATCATTGCTGTCCTTAGTCAAGACTTTATATTTGATGGTTGTACCATCTTGGTTCATGGTTTCTCTAGAGTTGTTCTAGAAGTACTGAAGACTGCGGCACAGAGCAAGAAACTCTTTCGAGTTTTCTGCACAGGTTTTCTTCTTTGTCATGCTGCCAATTATGTCGGTGTTTTTTTTTTTCGGTAAACGTGTTGGTGTATATTATAAACTGGAAATATTTACTTGGCATCTGGTATAGGGAATATTCAGATTTTGGTTGTTTATTTTGTTTTACACTTGCTGCCTTGCACCACCTAGAATCCCCTGAATAGGGTAACGTTCTTCTTAATGTATGTCAGTGTACAGTCTTGCCATTGAGTTATTTGTAAGTAGTAGGACTAGTATGAAATAGTTTCCATATGATTGGTTCTGCTTTATTGTTATCGTCTGCCATGTTTTAATATGGGTTCTGTACACTGCAGAGGGAAGACCAGACAGAACAGGATTACGGTTATCAAATGAGCTGGCCAAGCTTGATGTTCCTGTGAAGCTCCTAATAGATTCTGCAGTGGCATATACCATGGATGAGGTTGACATGGTGTTTGTTGGGGCAGATGGAGTGGTTGAAAGTGGAGGTATTATAAATATGATGGGAACATATCAAATTGCATTGGTAGCACATAGCATGAACAAACCAGTTTATGTGGCTGCTGAAAGCTACAAGGTATTTCATACTGTCTTCTATATATAGTGAAGCAAACTTTGTTGTATCAGTTGTGCATTGCTTACCGGCAATTATTTTCTCCTCTTTAGCACTTTTTCGGCAATATGTTTGTGAATTTTGCTGCACTTGCAAAAGATTTTCCCATAATTCTTATGTTCTATGACCTGATACATTACACAGTTTTTTTTTTTTTTTTCGGTAGCATTGCTATAAGATTTAAGAGTAGGAATAGCAGTTTTCTTTTTAGACCTTTGTAAGCTCCAAAGGTTAGTTCCACGAATCATTTCAAATTTACATATTTGATTTGTGTTTTCCAGTTCGCTCGCCTTTATCCATTGGACCAGAAAGACATGGCCCCTGCATTACGCCCCATTGATTTTGGGGTTCCCATCCCGTCCAAGGTTGAGGTTGAAAGATCTGCCCGTGATTATACGCCTCCTCAATATCTCACTTTACTCTTCACAGACTTGGGCGTGCTCACTCCATCGGTTGTCAGTGATGAGCTGATTCAGCTGTACTTGTAACCATTCATGATATGGATTTTGGCCTTAAACATGACTCTTGTTAACCCCTTCACCAAATTATGAACGTGTTTATGTCAATGGAAGCATTTTGTTTCGAGGGCTGATGAGCGATATTTTTTTTAATCTTTGTTAGTTACCAGTGATGCATTTTGGCAATTGGCTTTTGCTAGAGGCACTTGGCCTTTGTGATGCTTTCGAATAGTATGGTTCTATCGAGCTTAGATCAGTGGATTACTTGCTCAGTTCTTGTTTTATGTTGTTCGTCATCTACTCATCTACCTACTCTCTCTTTGTCGGATTTTCTATTTTGTTAGCATCCGTTAAAATTGTCACCTGTTTCAACTGTCTGCGAATTTGGCCTCCATGTGGCCTCCCCTAGCTAGCTATTTGGTGTGGAGTTTCATCTCAATTGTAGGGTTCGGCACGAGACCTCAGTTTCAAACTTAAACTTGGGTACCACTTAACCAGTACCTTGATGACATAGCTCACCCTCGAAATATTTCTAGCAGTCCAAGACTCTTAAGTTAGGCTTTTCTTTTACTTTTCGTTTTAGGCCTTTGGCCCCCAAATGAGAAGTTTTAAATACACACCCTTAATTACTTAATACACACTCTTTACTCAATACACCTACCATTTAATTACTCATTCTAATATTTTACTAAATACACAACCTAAATTACCTAAAATATCTTTAACCTAAAAGACCATGAAATACACTATTATTTAACTACATTAAGGCTGCTATTTAATTTGATTAGTATATATTAACATATTAGTATTTTATAATTGACCATATTAATTACTTGTGTTAGTTATTGAGAAATCCATAAGGAATTATTATTGTTCCCTACAAATAGATGCTTAGAAATAGGTTTTGTATTATTTAAGTTCTCATCCACCAAACACCATATTGATCAAGTATAAAATTTTGAGTCGAACATTCAACCAAGAATGTATCAGTAGTTTCTCCACAATGGCGGAACTACGAAATTGTTATTGGATGGTCAAACAAATTAACAATTACAAAGTTTTATACTTGTGATTTTTTATATTAGATAATAAATTGACTAATCATAACTTTTAGAAAAAAAAAAACTAAAAGTGGGAGTAAAGTGATTTGTTTTAAAAACATTTAATGCCATTGATTTTGAAATTCTAAATTATATGGTTTCTCACCCCATTTAATTACAATTTATTTAAGGAAAATTTAAATTAGATGGTTTCTAACTTTATTCTTGTTTTAAATGAGGATGCATATATAGAAATTTATTGTGTTTATAATTATAGAATCATATATATATTTTTTTGAATAAGGGAATTATCTTCATATAGTAGAAAGACTCAAAGAGTCGATTACAATCGTATTGTAATACATCCAGAAAAGTTATAAGAGTATTAACAAATGATTTGAAATTTGTGCTAGCCTCAAGCCAGAGTGGCCATTACATACCCTTCCACTATCATCTAAGGTATCAAGAAGATGTGGTAGTACCCACGGTGGTACATAGAGATAGGTCCACTCATTGAACAACCAGTGCGTCGCCAATACTAAATAGCTTGAATCCTCCTTTAGTACTACTCCAGAAGATTCGCTAGTACCAAAAATATTAAGGTAAACATATTGTGCTGGATCGAAACCACCTGGATCCCATATTCGAAATCCTAGAGAATAGGAATCCATCAGATTGACCCATGAAAAAGCCCAGGTCCAGCTTTGAGCCCACGGTTGAGTCCACCTCCAGCCCTTTAGCCATGGCCTCCAACTCTCTTTGGGCTCCCACTCTGATATGGGCCCCAAAAGTGATTTTGGCACCCAACCAGAACTAGGCACCACTGCCTTTCCGTCACCAGCGTTTGTCCCGGTCACGACCACCATCGCCGACACGCGACTAGCAGACCTCTCCGACGAGCTCGCAGATCGGAGCTCCTCTCCGGCAGAATCCACTTTCCAGACCATCACCGATATCCTCACCTTCATTCTACCAACAGATCGGTGGTCGATGATGCTCTCCAAAACATCCATAGATCGGGGCTCCAATCGGATCGTCGCTCCAACTGGGTGGTTGGCCTCCATCTTCACACCACGGGGTGCTTTGGGCAGCGCCATCCCCTCTGCAAGGTCCGCCCACACTCTTCTCCAAGTACAAAGGCCATGCTTGTACCCCGATCGGATCGCCTGTATCTCCTCCTTCAGTCGCTTCCTGCCTGGCCTAGATCGAATTCGATCTTCCGCCATCTTGCTCGATAGACCAGCAGCGGTACCCCCGTACTTTGTTCCGAACTCGTTTTGATAATTCTCAATGGAGAGAATAATCGAATGAAAATACGTCGAACAAAGTCGCCGTTGGATTGCCGCAACGAGGCAATGAGGTAACGAGGGGCAAAGAGGGCCGATCTGCTTGGTGTTGGCGTTGTGCACCATTGATAGAGTCCCCGGCCATGGTGGCTAGGGTTTAGCAAAGATAGAGAGAGGTGGCGAGCCATCTAATTATAGAATCATATAAGGAATAGGATTATTATTATTTTTCTTCTAATATATAGATGTCTATTTTGGTCATTTAATCTACCTATAAAATCTGATTTGAAATATAAAATAATATGGATGTGTATTAAGTAGTTTGGGGGTGTGTATTTAACATTTCTCCCCCCAAATGTACCCAAAAAAAAATATTTCTTTACTTTCATTTTCTTTTATTCTACATAAGAAAAATATAAAAGAATCTTCTCAAAAAAAAAAAAAAAAAAAGATAAAAGAGTCGAGCCCTTCACGAGGTCTGCTTGGAATTTGCTTTTCAGAAACTAGCTAGAAGCTGTTAATCCACGTGGGGATTCAATACCCTCCTGATCAATCTTTCGTCGCAAATACACAATATATATTTAAGAACTAAATTAAAGAATCGAATCTATAATATACTACAATATATATATCCACAATCACAATACTACTAAAGCAAATTGAATTAACAAAGTGATCACTGACTTGGTTGATTGAGAGAGGCTTGTGTATGCAGCGCAATGTCCTAAGACAGAATTTCATCCCCACACAGGTGCTGTGGTTGATCGTAGACGACTGCCCTGCAGGATACAACTCTTGTTCCAAGGCGTGGCACTGTTGCCTTGAAACCTAGCGAACTTCACTTGTGTTTCTCTTGAGTGTTTATAAGAAGAGATGTCAGAAACGATTTTTTCTTATTTTTCAACGAACCTTCATGCCTCTTTTATAAAGAGCGGACAAGAAGAAGAAGACGTAACTGTTCAATCATTTTGAATTTGATTTGAACAGTTACAACCGTTTTGGGATCAGTTTTCCCAAAAACTGTTTTTGGATCAGATTTTCCAAAAATATTGTCGTTATCCGAATTTATAAAAGAAATGATTTTGTTGGAATTTTAATTTCGGCCCAAGGCCCTCTTTGATATATTGAATATATATTTCCAATATTTTCATTGGAAAGGTCTTGTTTTCCATTCAATGGGCCTCCACCTTCACTTTGTCCTTGACCCAAAACACCAAAATAAGCAAAAGTTACTCCACTTACCCCAGCAACAGATTTTTGTTCCCAGATACACAATTTAAGCTCAAATGACCATTTTGCCCTCAAACCAATTAAAAAATTACCCACTGCCATTCTGTCTCCTCTCTCTCTTTGGACGCCAATACTCTCTCTCTCTCAGTCTCCGATCTGCGTTCTCTCTCTCTCTCTCTCTCTCTCTCTCTCTCTCTCTCTCTCTCTCTTCCCCCGCCCTCCCCGGCCTGCAAAGCCCCGACGCCAACTCCACCTACTACCAGAGTCGGGCCGCCCACCATGGCGTCGTCACCAACTCTCTCTCTCTCTCTCACCGCCGTCGACCTCGACTGCAGTCACCGTCAACAACTGCATCTCCGATTCTCTCACCGACCTCGACTGCTCAGTTGCCGTCGTCGTCGACCTGAACAAACTCAGCCTCCAAGTCCGATTTCTCTCCCTCTCTCACACCGCCGTCGACCTCGACTGCAGTCGCCGTCAACAACTGCATCTTCGATTCTCTCACCGACCTCCACTGCTCAGTTGTTGGCGCCGTCGACCTCAACAACTAGGCCTCCAAGTCCGATTACGACCTCGACTGCTCAGCCAGCGAGGAGAAAGCCATCGGATTATCTTTGACTTGGATTGATGAGGACCACATCCACAGCAAACACATGGCCGGCTCCGTTGAGGTTCCATTGAGAAGAAGAAGATGTGGGTGCCCAGAGCTTTTTCTGGGTGCCCAAATCAACTTCTTTTTTTTTTTGGGGTAAAACGGAGGCAGAAGGAAGGAAAGAAAAAAAAGAAGAAGTTTTATCGGGGGCAATAGAAGTCTATTGGGGCAATACACGTCTATTAAAGGTCTATTGGGGGGCAATAGACGTCTATTGGGGGGCAATAGATATTTTCAATTGATATCATCTCCTCGTTTTTTTTCTTTAATCAACATTTTATTAGTTTAAATTTAAGGAAATTAGTTCCGATTCCAGCGACCGAAATTGCTATTGGAGGGCAATAGACGTCTATTGGGAGACAATACATGGCTGATAGACGTCTATTGAGGGGCAATACATGGCTGATAGTCGTCTATTGGGGGGCAATACAGGGCTGATAGTCGTCTATTGGGGGGCAATAGACGTCTACTGGGGGGCAATACATGGTTGATAGTCGTCTATTGGGGGGCAATACATGGCTGATAGTCGTCTATTGGGGGGCAATACATGGCTGATAGTCGTCTATTGGGGGCCAATAGACGTCTATTGAGGGGTAATAGACGTCTATTGCCCCTCTATTAGGGGGCAATAGATGTCTATTGGGGGCAAAAAAACTTTCCGGTGAGATTTTCAGCAAATTCCGGTGGGCGGCAGCCGATGACCGGTGACCGGATTCCGGCGAAAGTTGGCCGGATTCCGGCAAAAGTTGGTCGGATTCCGGCGGCCGGTGACCGGATTCCGGCGAAGTCTCCTATGGTTTCTCTCTCTTCCATTTTTTCTCTCTCTCTAAGTAACAAAGGGGTGAGGGGTAAAATGGTATTAAAAAAAAATTAAAAACAAAAAAAAAATCTTAATGGGGTATTAGGGAAGACTCCCTTAGAGTGTATTGGGTAAGAGAGAATTAAAAAAACTTAATGGGGTAAGTGGGAAAAAAATCCCTAAAAATGGGGTAAATGGACAAAAACCCTATTTAATATGTTGCTTGTGGAAACATATATAAAGAGATCAAAGTATGGCCTTATCTCCTATGTGGGATAAGGAAGCACTAGCTATTCCAATCGGTTCTAACAGAAGCTTATAAAAATAAATTTTCAAAAATATAGAATGTGGCTCGGGTGAGTTGTAAGAAAGTTATTGGTTTTGAGAAGTACTTCCTCGTTAGTCGTCAGAAGTATTTTTGCTAAATTTGTAAATTGATTTTAAATTTTTCAACAAACCCTTTAGTCGCATTGGATGAGGATTTAATCATTTAGAGTCCAGGAATATACTGAAGAGTAGGAGAAAACTTGTAAGATGATGTTTAATTTGACAAGAAATTAGCAGAAGAAATAGAATCAAAACATAACAGCAGATTAATAGATGCATAGATTAAGTATCAAACAGAGACTCTGCATAGTCTCCTTGTTCAAAGTAATTAAAGTCGTCGAATTGTTGTTAACATTTGACAGTTTAAACCTTGTGCTTGTTGAGGAGCTTCTCCCTGAGCTCTGCAGCATCAATCTCTTCAAAGTGATTCTCTGGAATCCAGTTCCCCGTCTTTGGGTCTCTCATCCAAAACACTTTCTTCTTCTCCTGATCATCTGCGACGGCTCGACCGCTGCTACCGGAGGAGTCTGTTGTTGCCATCCTCCTCATTGTTGACACTGCCGGCTGCACTCTTTCAGTACTATACCATCTCTTGCTGAGAAGGAGAAACGGGTTCATGGGAACCTTGGCCATGATAAAAAAAATCTGAGGAATTGATCGAGTTAATTAAAGATGTGAAGAGTTTGGTACGTAGGGATATCTCAGATTTATGAAGAAGCTGTGTATATATATTATATAGGCTCAGTATCTTAGCTAGTTGGTAATTTTGGGACGTTTGGGAATCCTAATCACAAACGGAGAGGGATATTTTTGCTAATTGGAATCCGGATGACATCCAACTTTATTTAATATATATCGACGATAGTCCTATTTTTTCTTTGGTTACAACAAATTAATCCTATTTTGATTAGTACCCTTCAGAATAAATCAGTGCTTGACCATATATAGATTGTTTAATATATTCCATCACTATCTAGGAATATATATATATTCCTATGGCTGGCAGCCTGGCATTGGTAGGTTCATATTCACTCAACTAATTAGTGCTTTCTTGGATTGCAAGTATTTCTCATGTGCTATATATATCAAGTTTAATTATCGTAATTCTGCTGTGATTATCTTCTAATTAAGATTACCTTCCTTCAAACTTGTAAATCAAACCCTCAGTTTAGTTTATTCGAATGGACTGCGGGTCTGATATTCCGAATAGTAGGACCAAAGCATACATTTTCCATTCAATTATTCCGAATCAACCGCAAAGCTAGGGATTCTCAGTGCAATAAGCAACATAATTTGAATAAAAGAGAATTCGAAGATGCATAGGCATCCTCATCTCGTGGAAGATGCTAAGCTTACGATTGTTTTTTGTCTAAAGATGACGTTTTCAAAGAGAAAAACACTGCACATAGTTAACATTGTACACACATTTGCATTTGTATGAAAAGAAACCATTACTAGAGCTATAGTTAGATGAAGAGTTTTTGTTCACTATCCAGACACGACGATGCAATACCGATCGAGTACAGTATTGCGTATGCATGTTGAGCCGGATTAACAATAACCGGTTTAGTTATCAGGTACTACATTGTGTGCATTTTTGGACATGTATCATCTATATTGTGCAAGATAAAGAAAAAAAATCCGAGCTTGCACAATGCAATCATACATACACACACATACGTATGATTGGATTGTGCGGTTGGATAAGCTGGAGCAGAGCAGATGCGGATGGCGTTGTTGGAGGCGTGTCGCGGCATAGCTTTAGAATCAATCTGGATCTAAGATCTAGTGCAGCAATACATCTAAATTTGGGATTAGGGCGTTTGGCTTACGAATTTGGTATACTGGTCACTACTAGAATTTTGGCTATAGGACACCATCTATTATGGGTGCCTATTGCCTACAACAGCAACCAATATGAGCTTTAGGCACTATGCAGCCACCCAAGCCCAGTCAGTGGTCTTTGCTCCGGTTTCCATTGTGGCATAGAACACCAATACTCTAATGGTGCCTAATTTGAATGTTAGAGGATTTTGTAGTCAATAACTACTTTGCTTTTTCCCATATCTTTTGTCAGCAATAGTACAATGTTTGGTATCAATTGTAACCACCGTTTCTTTGTGAGCTTGTAAATGGTGTGTAATTAAGACCCACTGACCCTTCAATGGTGTGTGATTTGTTTGAGATTTGATGGATAATATTATCATTGCATTGCATATATTGGTGTGTAATTAACCCCCACCTGCATATAATGGTGGGTAAAAGTTCTCTCTATCCAACAATTTTTCATGAGATTGGCCTCAGCAATATCAGTGCCAGTAATGGCAAATGGTGGGAATGGAATTTTATTTGAATTGGTTTGATGGCAGCACGTATGGATGGTTTAGCTGCTTGTAAATTGTAATACACCATTACTCTGTATTCAATTTCAACAACACCAAGATGTACTCATAAAGGTAAAATTAATCATCATCATTATTAACATTACATCAGAAGGGCATTTACATCCCAATAGAGTCAATACAAAGTTCATAGACCTAATACCTACCTAATACACTTCACCTTGTCTATTGTGCTAAACCATTCAAATCTTCCATGTTTTTCAAAAAGTAACACTTCATTGCTGGGCAGTCAATCTATTTGAACAAGCTCCTCCATTTCAATGGGAATGTTGATGGCCTTAGAAGAGAACTAACATCATGCTACTTGATTTATACCAAAAGAGCACATAATCAAGGTGAATATTTACCTTGAGCTTCACAGACTGTTCAGATCAAATGGCATAATTGGTGAATAGACCTCAACATTCTCCTGATCAGCCATTACACAATCCTCTTCATCTATTCTGTCCTTTGATGCCATTTGATTCTCCATTACACCTCCTTCACCATCAGTACTTGATGAGTTATGAAACAACTTGTTTACCTCATTCATCATGTTTTCCTTCATTTTTGCAAATGAATCTTCCATCTTTTTCTTGTGTGCCTCCATTGTTACAGCTTGCTCCTGTCTCAACTCTTCAGCCAAGTTGACATTAGCCAACCTTAAACTCTCTATTTCAACATGAGCTTCTTCTGTTGCTTGTTTTTGTTGCTCCCACGCAGCTCTGAGAGTATGCACTTCCCTACACATACCTCTTGCCTCAGTGATAACTCCTGGAACATCAGTGAATGGACACCTAAACCATAACCTCTAACGCGATTCCTTTTCTCTGGACCAAGTACATCACTGTACAATGTGCCGGATCTCATCTGTCAGTATCTCCTGCCTATCTTCATACTCCTTTAATCCATTTTTGAACTTGGCCTGCACTTGTTAGAAACATTGAAATAAGTTAACCGACACTTATGCATAAGCTTCGATATAACATCATGAAAACTAGTAGCTAGGTTCTGTCCCCATGATTCCTACATATTCAAATATTTTAATTAGCACTCACTATTATATCTGCTGACTCGGCATCTACTACTGTTCTGTCTTCACGAGTATGTGTCATTGTGAAAAATGTTATGCGATCAGGAGCATAACCATTCACTTGTTCCTGAAATTGAATGAACATTTAAATATAATTCCTTTCATAATATAAGATACAGAAGCTATTTTCAGAAATATCCTCACATATTCATATCGCATCTGTGCAAAAGTCTTTGTTCCATTATTGTGACTCGACCTCAGCTCCTTCCTATTGTTGGCATATGTCAAAGCACGTTCCTGGGATTACCAAACATATATGTTCAAAATCAAGGATAATGTGTTTAAACAAGCAGCTCTGTTGCTTCTTAATATCCCCTGACCCCCCAAGTCTCAAGCATTTTTAAATAAATTTCAACACATGTATGAAGGACACAACAATCATACATTCAGTTTTGTACATCGCTGCAACCAACAATAATGAGTCGAGATAGTTGAAAAATGAAGCAGTTCCAAAGTTTTCAATTTTAATAGGGTAATGCCTGAATGAGGAACTAAATAGTGCAGTCGAATTGACCTAAAAACTTATATGATTTGTAATACCTGATTAGGCTTTTTATCCCACTCAGCCACGAGCGACCTCCAATGGGCTTGGTTCACACTAGGGTGGCTGCAGGCAAATCTCCTTGGAGTACCGATGTTTGGCTTGTAGTATAACCTCCGGAGTCGTGACTTATAACTCTTCCATCTATCATTCAATTTGAGCTCGCAGACTCGGCGAACAAATGGCTGCATTGCCACATCTACATTGCTCCAATCAATCGTTCCCTACCAATAAATACAATTCCACAGTCACAATTGGATTGCAATCACATTATGTTATCTTACAATGAATAATATATGATTTGAGATGGCAAACATGCTCAATTTCATTCTTAACATAATAACATTTTAATAACACTGTACAATTACCTCATTGCTGTATATATTCTTGTGGATGAAATCTTTTTATAAACTTGATTACTTACCTTAATCCTCTCCCAAGCAGCATCCATGTTTGAGGCCTTGTAGAAATTTCTCCAATCAGTATTATCAATCGGGAAGAACGATGACTCCAATGCGAGCCACCCCAAGAACCTAGAGAACCTGGCAACTGTGTGAGGTGGTGCAACTGGTTGTCCTTTGGCATTAAACTTCAGTTTCTCCACAGTCCCGTTTGCGGCCCATCTAGGCCTATTAGGCCGAAATCAATGCATCTTCGCTGCACTCGATCCTTCAGCACAATTTGGATTTTCAGTCTCCTCCGCTGTATCATTCATAGCAGAATTCACCTCCATGTTGTAATGGTACAAAGGGTCTGGCGGTTGTTGCGTCTCCATGTCTGCACCTAATGATACAGCCCAACTTTCGTTCCCAACCGTATCATTGGTCATCTGCATCAATGTTGGCCATATGTATTAGCCAACTAAATGGATTGCCTTTGGGCACACACTGTCATATTAATGAGAAGCAGCAACCCCATTTAAATATTACTATGGATATTAAATTTCCGGAAACATGCACCATCACCAAATTACAGCATATAATCTTATTTAACAACACAACAACTATATAACTCATAGGCAGAGGAAGATTGTATATGCATCATTAAATGAACTCACAAGCCAAGGAATTACATACCTTCAAAGCTTCTATCCCAGCCTAGAGGAAGCCTATTTGCTGAAACAGAAAAGAAAGTATACAAAACTTAAATGATAATTGGATTCACTTGTAAAAGAGTAACCATACAATTCAACATTTCAGCCATGAAATGTTCAAACACCATGGCTCAGCCTTCCGTACCTTTTTATTTGTAAATGTGGTTGAGCTCTCTGTTCTTCTAACTGATGAGAGGGAGGTTGGAGAATGCTTTTAACATTGATAAGGGTTAATATGGCTGACCATCCCGTGGCAGTCCATTTTTAAAACTTTTTCAAGTCCCACAAAACTCCTTTTCCCGGGTTAGCAACTTTGGCTCTAGTTTGAGTTGTGGTTTTCCCACACTTCTGTCCTTTTCAAACAATCAAGCGGGAACCCGTTCCATAATTGCCACATGTACATTTGGAAAAAAAAATATATATATATTATGCATGTCCATCACCATGAGCTTACCAGAACACTTCGATATAACATGCTTTGTGAAATAGGATCACCTAATAAAAGCCATATTCTTTGATACATTCAAGTTAAGAGTCACAAAATCAATCTCACATAAAGTAGCTTCATACTGGACAACTCAGTTGTCTAAAAGATTTCGATATATGTGTGTATGTATGTATATATATAGATATATGAAAAAAAAAAAATACTTGGCCAGAAGATTATTGCAATACCAATTAGAGCTGCTCCAGAAGACAAGAGTTTAATTGAATCCCTTGGATTACCAATTTGAACTTCTACATGTCAGGTTGGTATTGAGATCGGCTATTGAATATCCCGGACGACATTAAAAGCCCACTTTCGGGTATTCTGTTTTGTTTTGTTTTTTTTTTCTTTGGCTGAAAGGAGAAGATATGTATAGGTCGTAGAAGCATTAGCCAAAACGCTGCGTTTTGGTCATATAAAGAGCAGAAATATGAGTCGAAAAAAAAAAATCATATGAGAGGATTGATAAGAAGCAAGAAAGAGGCTAAGGGAGAGTGTTGCAGAGAATTGGTTTTGGGTCTCATGTTCTCGGCATGTGGTGATTGAACTTCGTCGACGAGAGAGACAGAGCACCTTTCTTCGTTTCAGAAAGGGTACTTGCTGGGTTTCTTTCAAAGCATATGCCGGAAACTCAATCTAGATCTTTGTATGTCACTGATTATGGGTTTGGGTGATGCAGGGGTTGCTGAGATTGTTATGGATTTTGGAGCTTCTGGATTTTCAATCAGAATGAACGCACTATCGAAACAATTTGAAGCTAGAACAAGCAAGGGAAGGTATTGCCTTCTACTCTTGTTGTGCGTTTGTTCTTCTTTTAGGCTGAGAAATGATGCCATGGCTGGTTCTGTTGCAGAGGCCAAAAGTACTCCATCGTTTTTTTGTACTTGTATATTGATATAAATGTGAAGGTTTGAGTTTTGGTATTAAATATACCAATTGATTATGGGTCACTCACCCATGCTTTTTTATGCGTTGATTGACCCATTCTTTCAAGAAAGAGTGTATGTTTTGGTGGCCGGTGTTAGAAACATCAGCATTTTCATTATTTATTTAGATGTGATATATGGGCCACTGACTATTGGTGTCAA
Source organism: Rosa rugosa (assembly GCF_958449725.1). Classification (NCBI taxonomy): domain Eukaryota; kingdom Viridiplantae; phylum Streptophyta; class Magnoliopsida; order Rosales; family Rosaceae; genus Rosa; species Rosa rugosa. The sequence goes on along the minus strand of NC_084820.1, from coordinate 55,512,445 downwards.
GCCCAATCGTTAACACCGTTTGTGTTGAATGGTGTATCACTATTTCTAAAACAAACCATTGTCTAATAGTGTCTATTATTGGTGCCCTAAGGCCCAATTTGTAGTAGTGGGTGGTCAGTTTAGAATCTTGGATCGGTCGATTAAGGTTTTAGATCTAGTAGTTGTGGATTTGAGACTCCTGGTGGTTTCAATTCAGTGGTAGTGAGCTAATGTCCCCAATTTCTATTGTTGGCAGCCTCTAGTTGTCCAGTTTAACTAGTAGAGATTCAAGTTTGCTAAGTTATATGTGTAAAGAATGTTCACCCACCAAACATTTTCTTCTTCTATTTTAGCATAAAGGGATTCAGAGCATCGAGGTGCACTTGTACCAACAAGAATGAACAGTTAGATAATATTAAGTGCACTTTTTGGTTATTAAAAAGAAAATTGACTACAAATATTAAGAGCTGAAATTACTTTATAGGTGCTGAATCGCTTACATATTGTTCATGCATAGAAGAACTTTTTGTATTTTGGCATCGCATCTCGTAGTCTTTCTTATGATTAGGGTCGTGTTCACCCTTACCTTTCTACATGGGTGGAGGAGGAATCAGGTCCCAAGAAGAAGTCATGAATACTATTGACCCCTTCATGGGACTAGCGAAGGAGCGAGTACTTCATTACTGGCGGAAGTTGGAAGAAGTTAAGGTCTTGGACTATGATTGATTAATTAGTTTTTCTAAACACAGAACTAAAATTTTGAAACCATAAGGATAAAAACATAAGAACACATGGATTTATAACTTCAACCCTTAATAAGATCATTAATTGATAGATATCTAAAAAAGGATCATTATTTGTGAGACATCTAAAACAAAAAAAAAACAGTTCTGATTATGTTTTAATGTTGTGTGGCAGACTCAAGTTTTATTTATCAACTGCAGTTGCTACTGCAGTCTGCATATATGATATTAATTACAGCATGATACTGGCTAGCTAACTTGACTTCATGCCTAGTTCCATCTGATCCAACTAAATCAAGGCCGGTTTTGATGGCGTACAACACGTGCGACGTCACTGCGACCGCACACGATACTCGAATTTAGAGGTTTCAAAAAAGATATACACATAAAAAAGAAGTATTAAAATTGATTTTTCGGCTGAAGACCAAAATTAAATATAAACAAAAATGCCTATATATTCCCAGAAATTACTAGATAGGCCAATGTTTTAAGTCCATTAAAAATAAGGATTACGTACCCATTACATATGCATATGCATGTATAGAAACCAAGACTAGAAACTGTAGGAAAAATCAACATGTATAGAATATACTCTAAGAATTTTTCTTTACCCATAAATATGTATACATTTATGTTTGGTTTAACTCATAAACTTCGGTGGCAACTCCAAACCATGCTTATTTTCTTATTCTTTTTCTTTTTCTTTTTCTGTTTATTTTTGGTTGATGTTAATTTTGGATAATTTATTATTTGAATTTTCTTTTTTATTAGAAAATGTTATACACAAATAGGTCCTGATCGACTATAATTTTCGCACTGGGCTCCTTCATATTCGACGAATCTCATCTCTGGCCTTGAACTAAACATGCATGCATGTTATGCATGTTACTACCATCCAGAGCAACTTTGGGAAGGCTGTGTATAGCAGCAAGAGCTAATTACAATCTGGTTTTCTGTATGCTCGTCCACACCATATACAATGGTTACAAGTAACTTTCGGAAAGTATATCCCATACTAGCTAGCTAGAACAAGCTAACTAGTGCGTAGATATATATAGATAGCGATAGAGCGACAATGCATGTGAGACGATCTGTGGAGAGATTTACAGTATGAAGCATATACTTGTTGTTGTACTTTTTCAGAATATTGCACTTTAAACAATCAGTAGTTGTTCATCCACTAAAATGGAAAACAAACGAAAATTGCGAAAACAAGGAAGATCGATATCTCAGAAGATTTGTTTTTGCACCTGATTGAGATTTGTCCTGTGAAAATGGTAGATGATGATGAAATATGTAGATGATGAGGGAAGGGGTACGCCATTGAAATGTCTAGTGTGAAGCTTCTTCAATGATATTGTGCCCCTAGCCTTGGTCTTTTTTGAGTTCTGATGCTGTCGAGTCATTGTTATTAGTGGGTGCCTGCTTTTACTATATAAGTCCAACTTAGACCATTAATTTTCAAATGTTTCATTCAGCTTTAACTCCATTAAGGCCTCGTTTGATTCGCGGAATGGAAATGTTGGGAAAGAAAAGTTGATCATTTCCTGCCTTTGGCACACCCAAGGAAAGAAACAACTTTCCTGCATGAAGGGAAAATAGGGGGGGGGGGGGGGGATGTATGGGAGCATACCCCATGAGATTCATTTTCCCTCATACTTTCCCTTCATTAATTGCACATTAATTACCTACTCTAAAGATTATTTTAATGGTTGTTATTACCAAATTATCCAAGAAACTTTTGAATCTTGAATTGTGTATATGTTTTGATAATAAGGATATTATTGGAAAATTGACGTTATCTACTTTCCTATTCATGCACAAACCAAACATCGGAAAGGAAAGTAAAATACATTTCACTACAACAGGAAGCATTTTTTCTGACGACTAAATTCGGTCGGAAAATGTATTTTTTGGTCGGAAATACATATTTCCGACCAAAAAGTTCGGTCGGTGGTGGTCGGGAATATTCTCGTCAGAAATGTTCTACTACCGACCAGTCGTCGGAATAACAAGCATTTTCGACCACATTTTTCCGTCGTTGGTGGTCAGAAAGATTATTTTTTCCGTCAAAATATTTCGTCAAAAATATTTTAATACCGTCAAAAATACATTATGTAAACGACGACATCATGTTTCCGACAACATATTTCCAACAACTTACTTCGTCAGAATAATTATTTCTGACTAAAATATTTTATCATTATTGACCAAAACGTTCGTCAAAAGTAATCATTTTTGCCATCCAAGAAATAATTAATATTTTAACAAAAAAAAAATTCCGACGGTTTGGAAATGAGTTTTCTGACCACTTTTGGTTGTCGGTTTTTTTTTTTTTACGTCCAACTACCAAAAATAATTTTTGGAAGCATTCTTCTTGAATAAAAATATATATTAAAAAGAGAAATATTTAAAGAGTACAAAATAAAGAAGATTAAGCTACATTTTATTTGAAACAAGACATTCATCATCAAGTCTTACAAAATAGGAAAAGTCATAACCATAAGCGTAAAACTAGTAGGGAACTAATAATAGAACATAAACATACAGTACTTATTTAATATTAGCAAATAACAAGAAAGTAGTATTTCTTGTATTCATCATTTGTCTTCATGATTTGCACCTGAGGTCCCTGTGGTATTTCCCTACCAAAAAAAAAAAAAGCAAACAGAGACAATATAAATTAATGGTTAAATAACTTAACTTACAAAGTAATTGAAAAAAAAAAGTACTGGACAACAGCAACACTATAACAAGAAAGCAGCAACTAAGAGATCTAACTGTCTTAACTTACTATTATTGCATATCTATACCAATCAGTGACCAATCAAATACTATGGTTTCGTTAAAACAAAAACAAAACAGAAAGGAGAATGACCTTAATCAGTTATGTAATCTAATAAAGATCCCTAAAGGGCAATAGGTATTGTTAAACAGTTGTATTAGCTGTAATGTCATTTCCATTTGTATGACGTACCATCTCTTTAGAGCCCCACCTGTTTATCATAATGCAGCAACATAAAGCTTTGATCGAACTTGACATCGATCAAGCTTCCAACACGTTCAACACTCTTTTAGCCACGACAGTGGGATCAAAATGATTCTTCTTTTCCATTTTTTTTTTCTTTCTACATGCATTTGTAATGTGTTAGAATAATGACTGTAACAAAGAAAACTTTTCTCAAACTCAAAGTTTAAAGCTAACTAGAATGCTAGCTGTTGCAGATGAGATGTTGCCTCATCGCAAAGAGACACAACTTCTCATTGTATCCCACTCAGAAATTGAGGCAAAATGGATTAGGCAAATGGTTTAAAACATTATTCACTAAGACAAACATAAAATGAAATCCAAAAGAACCTAAGCATATAGTTATAAGCATCATAAACTGACCAGCAACTCTAAAAACAACCCAAGAAGTAAATATAATAATGACCAGCAGTGCTCAACATGCACCAAGGTTAATTAACTTATGTCATTAAGCTAAGAGGTTAGAATTTGGAGTGCAAATGAAAAGAAAGTTACCGTAAAGGGTACTTCTGTTGCGCATTCAGAATGAGTTGAGTTCTTCGATAGCAAAGTCATAACCACTTGCTTAAGAGTTGTAACTTTCTCGTTCACTTCTTTGAATTCTTTCTCACGCGCCATGCACGGACACTTATTGCAAGTGTGGCTTGAAGAATCCACATCTTCATCTTCAGGTGGTATCATGCCATCACCTAAGCCACGAATTCTGCCGTGACTCGGCCCTCCAATCACAGCTTTATATATGCCCCATTCATCTACTTCTTCACCTTCTTCACCAAATGCCTCTTCGATCCTCTTTTGGGTATGCATAGTTTCCTTAAACAAAAACATAAGCAAACATGATCAAAGGCACAATCTCATGACAAGCAAACACATAAGTAAACCAAGATTTGAATACATACATAAAGATGTTTAGCTTTCTCACTAATCCAATGTTCCTTCTCTTCATTCTTGGCCTTAGACACATGAAACTTTTTGAAGCATTCAATGGGACTAGGTTCAACTCCAGTCCTATCAATCTGTTGTAGTAAAATAAACATAGTGTAAATCAACAAATAGCAATCAGTCCACATTTGCTTCCATGCTAGTGATGCACAAATTAATATTTTTTTTATTTGCTTATTTATATTAGGACTCCTTTATATTATGTTAACATCAAGACGTTCACTATGAGTTTTACAATTTATTAAGGAATTCATTTGAAATACTGGGCGTACGCTATATCATTAACTAATCTCACTATTTTCGACGGTGAGCGTTTTGGTCGGAAATATTACATATATTTTCTGACGACAAAAAGGTATCTATTATTTTCCGACGATATGAAAGTGTGGTCGGAAAAGTAATTAGCGGGAAGTTTTCCCGCCAAATAATAAATTTTTCCAACCAAAATCTATACTTTTTCCGAGATATTGGTGGTCGTCGGAAATAATGGGCATCAAAAAAGTGTATTTCCGACGGACAATTTTTTTTTGTCAGAAAAAATGATATTTCCGACCAAAAGTAGGATCCGTCAAAAAGACGTGGTCAGAAAAGACCATTTCTCTTGTAGTGTTATGCGATTACTTTCCTAGTGTTTTCAAACATTGGTAGGGAAACTAGTGGGAAATTTACCTTCCCATGCTCATGGGAAAGACTAAGGAACCAATTTCCTTTCCGGCAACCAAACGAGGCCTAAATTTGATGTAGGACGAGATTTTAGCCAATTTCAACAAAAAGTCTCGAAAAGAAAGAAGCGTCTTCACATTAAGAAGAATAATTTGAATATTGAAAATTGGTATTCAAATAGGCTTCTTAATTATGGAATTAATCATAACTTGCTATTTTGGATATATCGGGATTCTCGAGCAAAATCTTAATTGGGGTTCCAAGCGTAATATTCTTTAATATCTAGGATGCTATTTCCGATTTTTATTTAATAAGGTTTAATTAGGTTTCCTAGTTTTAGTCTACAATAATTTGTTCTTTATATTTTCTAGTTGTATTAGATTTATGCTATGTGCCATATATAAGGCACCTCTTAGATTGTAATTTTCATTCAAGTTATCAATAAAAAAAAAACAAATATTAGAGAAGTTTCTCTATGTTTCTTACGGTTGTGCCCGTAATTGCTAGTGGATTCTAGCTCATCTCATATGGCTTTCGACGCTTGACGGAGCCTCTTACTATCGTGATCACGCTTCCCGCATCATTTGGTATCAGAGCGGGTATCGCCCGCTCCTTAGCAGACAATGATCCAAGGGAGAAGTTCACTACCACCAAACTCAACGACGCTAGTCGTAGAGTATCTATCAAAGAAAGTTTCATTGAAGAGGAACATGCCAAGGGATTCGCCCTAGGACAACCTCATCAATCAAAAAAAAAAAAAAAAAAACATGGAACATTGGATATTCACAACGCCGGATTATGACGACTTTCGAACTTCATGTATCATCAAAGACAATGTATGCTTGGTAATAATTGACAGTGGTCTACGAGAGAACTTTGTAACAAACAAAGTTGTGGATTATTTTCAATTACCAACAGTGAAGCTGAGTGATCCATACTGGATTCCATTTGAAGAGGATGAATATGCACAAGTAACAGAGGTTTGTAAAGTTCCTGTCTCTATGGGAAAATTTTATAAAGAAGAGATTACTTGTCATGTGATTGACATGGATGACACTAATGTGCTTTTTGGAAGGCCATGGCATGAAAGCGTCAAAGGTGGTTATTGCAAAGATAACACATATTTATTTAGGTGGGAGTCGCACAAAATTAAAATCAAGCCTGGAATGAAGAACATCAAGAATGACCATCCTGAGGTGTGTGAAAAGGAACATGAAGAAGCTACTTTGAATATTGAAGAGAAACTCATTAAGGACAAGGAAGCTGGTTCATTGATCACATCGATATCCATGTCATGCATGCCTAATTGTGTTCAAGATCAACCCAATGAGAAATCAAGGCCCATTCCTTTTCAAGTGGAGGAGTTCAAGTTTCAAGATGCTTATTCTAAACTTGTCTTAATTTCGAGAATATTGAAGTTGATGGCTTATCATGTTTTATTCCTACTAATGATCAAGCTACATACAAGAGGAACTTGAGGTCGAGTTCTTTTCAAGTGGAGGAGACGATCAAATCTGATTCACAATCAAAACCCGACTTTTTGTACGAGTAACCCGAAATGTCCAAAACCAAATCTTCTTGAATATTTCAGCGGCTAATAATCTCATTACGCATGAGTTACCTATTTTCCAATCACTCTTCTTGATTCTACGCCGCTTCTTTGCTTTTATGGTTTTCCGACTAAACCGGGCCCATTCTCGTCCTACATCATTCTCCTCCACTATGAAAGAACTCACCCTTGAGTTCCTCTTGAATAAAAGGCAAGAATTGGTAGACAAGAAACTCGATAAAAAATTAGATACTTGAACCTGTGAGTCAATGGCCTGATCTTTTGCAAATTCTGATGACACAATCATCAAGCCAACACCATAGATGAGTCTGTCATATGCACTTTGGCTGTCATAGGCAACCTTAGTAGATTTTTCTGGGCTCTTAAAGTTGCATTCTTGAATGACATCTGGTTCTGAATGGTTTATTTCAGGCTCCAAGACTTCTTCATTATTAATAACAATGTCTACAAGCAATTTCATCTTTAACCTCTTCTTGGTCTTCATCCATGAATTCTTGTGGAGCTTCGTCCATTAGAAATTCTTCTGGCTTTTCTTCAATTAAACTATTAATCTCAACAGGCAAAGAAAACTTGGACTCTAACTTCTTCTCGAAAACCTTAGGAGGATAATTCTTGATTGAAAAATCTCTAGGCATAAATTTTTCTATAAGAAGACCTTTCATCTTCCGCCATGTCCGAACAAGCTATTTTTCTCGCCTCTGACGAGAACTCTGCAACTGATCCCACCAATAAGCAGCATCTTTCTTCAGCTTCCGAGAAACCATCTTAACTTGCTTATTCTCCGGGACATCTGTTAGATTGAAGAACCTCTCAACCTCAAGAAGCCAATCCAGGAATTCCTCTGCGCTCATATAACCAAAAAAGTAAGGAATATCAATCTTGGTTATGAGATCTTGGGAATCATGATCAACATCACCTCCACCCTCATGTGGAGCCCTAGCACGTTGTCCTTCCCCGCCTCTGTTACAATTGTTGTTGTTCCTTCCTTCCAACAACCCACAAAATTCTGCCATTTGAGCATTCATGGTAGCAATCTGAGCATTCATCTGAGCGGTAAGGGCATCCAAATCCACTCTTGTAATTGGGGCAGTACGTTCGTCACCCATGGATAATCGAGGTAAATAAGAGAGACAGGAAAGACCTTCTTTGATACCACCTGACGCAGTTGGAAGTAACGGGGTTTACAAGTGATAAACCCTAAAAGACATAGTTCTGGAGTCCACTAGAGAAATAGAGAAAAATCTCTAGATTTTATTAAATTTGATATGATAAAACTGATTTTAATACAAAACATGATGGTGCTTATATAGGCATCCAAGACCTAAAATTATAATTTAACAAGAAATCCTAAATAATCCAAATTTAAAAGGAAACTAAAAACCTAAAATAAAAGAATTCTAAAACAAATGTAAAACTAGCCTAAAAATATTAAATCCCGAATCGGATAAATAAGACGATATATTTTGGCCTAAATCTGATAGGGCTCACTAAAGTGAGTCTTGAAGATCTCGTCGTTCCCATTATGGAAAGGTATCATGCGTCGCAAACGGACATTCTGGCCAAAAGTTGATCAAATCTGATTCACAATCAAAACCTGACTTTTTGTACGAGTATCCCAAAAGGTCCAAAACCAAATCTTCTTGAATACCAGCGACTAATAATCTCATTACGCTTGAGTTACCTATTTTCCAATCACTCTTCTTGATTATACGCTGCTTCTTTGTTTTTATGGTTTTTCGACTAAACCGGGCTCATTCTCGTCCTACATCAAAATTTAACTTTGGACGTCTATTTTCAACGTTGGAAAGTTCTCTATAGCCTTCACATTCGATGCAATTCAATGGAATTTGTCCATTTCTTCGTTTTTTTTTTTTTTTTTTTAATTGAAGGAGGTCAGTCAATTTTATATTTAAGCAAGCAGTACCAGAAACGACACACCTCAGATGGGCCGACAGAAGGAGCCGTCCTTTAAGACATACAAATGACCTATTCTAAGAAAACAGAGCCTCGCACTCCCGGGTACACTCACATTTTAAGGACAATCAAGCCCCTTCATTCTAACAAAACCTAGAAACTCATAAGCAAATAAAATAAATGTGACAACCGAGCAACTAGATCTTGCGACCCAAGGGGAAATTAAACATTGCTAGGTGAGGATGCTGCACTTGCATCCCCTACAGTTCCACCATCTGCATACAGCTCCTCCATTTGTTCAGTCTCAGGATCCATGCATGTCTCCTTCTCCACAGAAGTTTGAAGTAATCCAATCCAAAAGCCAATAGAGAGGCCCACATCCATAACAGCCCAATTGGAAGCCTGGTCGGGAAAAACCCTAGCAAATGACAATGCACAGCCACCGCTGAACTTCTTGCTGCACCTTACCTCCGCCGGCGACCACATTTCGGTAGGCGGGTCTTCACTTCCACCACCGGTGCTCAAGAGCAGGATGCAATCCTGAACACGAGTCACCAAAACCTAGCAGGCACAAAGGGCCCAGTTGAATCCAGGTCTAGACTGTGCAACAACGGAGGCTACCAAAGCCCCGTAGCTACTGTCGTCGAAACCATGTCCATCGACCTGCCCGCTCCCACTGTCGATCTTGCGTTGCCCACTCCCACCGGAGACCCAATAACCAACTTTACCATCTTCATCTTCGATGCAAGTATCAGAAGACAGAAACCATGGCCGTCTCCCGAGATTGATAGCGTCGTCCCCGACGACGTGAATACCAGAGGGCAGAAACCCCTTCCACCTCCGAGGATTGATTCGGCAATCCGCAGTACCTCCCTCACCCAAAATATCAAGACCCAAAGTCAGATCCAGACCCGGATCCATCAAACCTCCTTCGACGCCGCAAAGCAAAAGGAAAGGCAAAAAAACACGACCGACAGCATGTTCAACATACGACGCGCCGGAAAAGAGGAAAATTGGGGCAGCAGCCATAGAATTGGAAATTTTATCGCAGACAAGAGGGCAATAGTAAACCCTAGCAGAGTTAGGTCAATTGATAAGATATCGTCCATTTCTTAGTTTATTTTGAAAGAATAATAGTCTTTGACAAAGTAAGTTGACTAGTTAAAATCAAAATCTTTTAGTTTTACTATTGTCAATATCATTTAATTTTTTTTAATTGAAATTGATTCATTAAAATCAACAGCTATTGGCTGAAGTCTAACATGTACTTGAAGCAAAATACCTGGCAAGAAAATCCTAAACCTTGTTTAAGAAAATGCAACTCATTACAAGTCTATTTGAGCTCTCATTGTAGCGAACTTACAAACAAAAAACGACTCTGTCTCTTCTACGAAAAAAAAATTGACTCGCCTCCTATTAGCCTGCACGCAATTATGGTATCAACAAAACATCACTTCCTAGCAAACAAATAGGCAAGACACCGCCGGCTCCGCCAACACCGTCATCCATGCTACATTCATCACCCCCGCTATAAGACGAGAGCCTCTGCGCCACCACCAAGAGAACCTCTTCACCTCAGATCTACCGAACTAGACCAAAATTTCACATTAAGCCCACTGACACTACTAATTTTGCAACTAGAAAACACCACAACCCTGTTGTCGTTGTAATCCTTCGCCGCGCAATCGAGAAACCAATCGATTTAAAGCAAGCCTCGAACAATAGGAAAACCTCAAGAGAGCCTTCCACAATCTCAGTGATGAGCAACAACACCCGAAAGCACTGTGCTCCTCTCAATGAAGACAAAGCGATGCTTGGATCGACCTAACGAGATCCAAGGCAAGCCAAGGATGCCGCTGCCAGCCACTAGGTTTTTTGTAGGAGTATTGATGCTTGTAAGACATGTATGGAGCACTTTGTTTTCACATTTCTATGAATATTCAACCCAATATCAATCATTTAAGTTATATTAGATCGATAAATAGTTTAATTTGGCCGGGTCAATATAAGGATAATTCAGGTTGGTCAGGCCTTGTAGTTAATGGATAACTTACCATGGTCTCAAGAAATCAAGTTCAGCTTCTTAACATACATACACCTTGACTACAATATGTTTTTGAAGTGCTCTTTTGTATACAGGTGAACTTGATTCTTCAACATTAATTTGTTTTCTTCCTATTCTAACTGTACAAAAAGGTCAATAAATCATTGGTGGGCTCTAATGAGCACCCTTAAAATGAGAACTTCATGAAGACTTTCTAATCAACGGTTGTGAGACCCACTTTTCGATCACATTTCGGTAAATCAACCGTTATATGTTTAGATAATCATGAGTATATCATTTCTGCAAAATTTCAACCAAATTGAAAATCGTTAAGGCATTCATAATCGTGATTTATCACTTATGAACATGAAAGGTTCAGGTTTGACAGATTTGGTTAGTCTATTGATTTGATCTAGTCCGATACCTTAAAAATTAGCAATTTGGAAGAAAATTTTCAGAAGTGATCTACTCATGCATACCTAAATATCTAACGGTTGATTTGCCGAAATGTAATCAAATGTGAGTCCCACAATCATTGATTAGAAAGTCCTCAAGTCCTCATTTTAAAGATCCTTATTAGAGCATCTCCCAATAAATTATAGGTCTTGAGATTACTTAATTTTTATAGTTTTCAGAATTTGTTTATCTCTTGTACTATGAATGATGGTTGAAGGTAAAATTATCTGGGTAGTGAATTAAATCTTTCGTACGTACCCAAATGGTGGATCATTATATGTAACTTTGTTCGCTTTTAAGATATAATTGACATTCACGTCCTTCTCTCAAAAAACATATAATTGACATGCTTTGTTCTAAAAAAAATATTAATTGATATCAAGAAACTAATAAGAGCAAACATTACACATGATGTCACACCTTTTATCAGGCAAGATAATAAGACAGATCACCTAACATATTCTTTAACACAACCGGTTCAGAAAGTACATATCCTAAAATCAAAAATTAAAAATCATGAACTCATGGCCTAAAGCTTATAGTGTCATTTCCCCTAAATATAGACTAGCCTCACCTCTCAGCTTTTTTACATACAACTGTCACCAAGAACCCTTGAATTGTATTTTCATCTAGTCATACAAGCTTAGCTAGCTCCATGAATTCTTCTTTTTTCCTTCATTAGTAGAATATATAGCAGGTACACCCTCTTTGGTTTTTAATCATTCCCCCTAGGGAAAAGATAATGACTTTAGCTCAAATTAATTGTTTTGCCTTAGGAAAAGGATTGATGCTAAAAATTTGTGCCTCAAACCAGCAATAACACGTCTTCTAAGAGCAATTTCACCCGTTAGGTCACTAGGTCAAGGTCACTGGGTCATTCGGTCAGAACACTGTTCACTGCCACTGGACGTTTGTTTTCACTAGTTGGGTCAGGGTCACTGAGTCAGTTACTGTTCATTCAATATTCTATTAATTTGTTTATTGTAAATAAGAAATATGAGTTAAATAAACAATAATGATGAATATTTTGAAAAACCTACCAACAAAATCATTAATAATATAGAGAAAAAATAATAAATTTTCATTATCATTTTATTAATTTTGGAGAACTTATCTCTATCCCTTTTTTAGTTATTCTAAAAGTCTATTTAATGAGTCCTAATTCATCTACAATTTAATCCTTATCCTTTTTTTCCTTTTTAAATTTTCTTTAAAAAGAAAATTTATTTTCCATTTAATCTCTATCCTATATGTGTAAACTTTATGCAAAAGAAGAAAATTTGTCTTTCTATTTGCTCTGAACGTCTATGCTACGCGACTTTCTGCTCTCTCTCCATCACTACGCGACAAAAAGCCTTCCTTCACACGCATTAGATGATTTTGGCGCTAGAAGACAAGAGACTCGCTGCTTCCACGGCGCGTCTGTGCAGCTATCTTCCTTTGGGCCACGCTGGAGGCCCAAGTCAGTAGGTCAAGACCTGGGTCATCTACTGTTGGGTTGCCCCAAGCCCGGTGGAAGCTTGATTTTGAAAATTTCTCTGACTTGGGACAAGATTTGACGTGGTGCCATGGCAAGATCCCTCCCGGTGGACTTGCTCTAACCTTTTTCACCATCAACACTACTAACCACTATGACCGACCCCTTTCTGTAAAGCTCTACCATTTAATATGAGCTGCATACAAGCTAGGCCACCACCCGGATTCATGTTGATGAAGAACAAATTGTCACCGATGCAACTCTTGTAGTCTACATGTTATACTAGTGCGTCAAGCGAAGCATCCAAACTGCCACTACCCCAAGAATTTCACCATCAAAACCACTATAACCACCCAAGTCGGATCCTAAACCACCATATTAAATACACTTTGTTTATCTCCACTAACTAATATTTGATGACTCAGTAATTGAATAAGATCCTAGAAAATAAATAGTTTTGAACTACATTGCAGAATTAATGATGGAAGAGATCAGTAAACGTCCACACTTCTCGAATTCTGACATATCCGCTTTCAGGGTTCGCCACTAATGAGTACTCTTGTTAGGATTCTCCGGACGATTTCCCAAAGATTATTGAACTAATGTCGAGTTATTTATTAAAAAAAAAAAAAAAAACTCCTTACCACACTCACCCTTACATATACCAGTGAGAATCGAACTCATAACCTTTACAATGTTGGATTTATAATTTACCAACAGGTCACGGCTCACCAACAACTAATGCCGAGTTAATCTGTATGGAATCATTGATCTTATTCTTTATAGGGAAAATTTCGCAAACAGTACACCAAGTAAAGGCCACTAATAATTCTTATACATAAAGTTTCAAACCAAACATTTTGGTACACGAAATCTGAAACTCGACCCACTATTAGTACACGACGTCAATTTTTGACACCAAAATGTCCATTATGCCCTCAGTTTTTTTTTTAATAATATTTTTTTTCTATTATTTTTTTTCCTTCTTTTTTTCTGTTATTTTTTTTTCCTTGGTTTTTTCTGTTATTTTTTTCTATTATTTTTTTTCCTTCTTTTTTTCTGTTAATTTTTTTTCCTTCGTTTTTTCTGTTATTTTTTTTCTATTATTTTTTTTCCTTCGTTTTTATCTCTTTCTTCTTCCTTCTTCCGGGCTCACTCCCTCGCTTCCAACGCCGCCTTCCTCACCTCCACGCTCACTCCCTCGCTTCCAACGCCGCCCTTGCCCTCCAATTGGTGAGATTTATGGTTCTACAGCTTATATTTGTAACTCAGCCAATATTTAGTCATGTGAAAAGAAAGAAAGAGATAAAAACGAAGGAAAAAAAAAATGAAGGAAGAAAAAAAAATAACAGAAAAAATTAAGGAAAAAAAATAATAGAAAAAAATAACAGAAAAAATGAAGGAAAAAAAATAATAGAAAAAAATAACAGAAAAAACGAAGGAAAAAAAATAACAGAAAAAATGAAGGAAAAAAATAACAGAAAAAATGAAGGAAAAAAAAAATAACAGAAAAAAAGAAGGAAAAAAAATAATAGAAAAAAATAACAGAAAAAACGAAGAAAAAAAAAAGAACAGAAAAAAAAAAAGATCTGAGGGCATAATGGACATTTTGGTGTCAGAAATTGACGTCGTGTACTGATAGTGGGTCGAGTTTCAGATTTCGTGTACCGAAATGTTTGGTTTGGAACTTTATGTATAAGAATTATTAGTGGCCTTTACTTGGTGTACTGTTTGCGAAATTTTCCCTTCTTTATAATGCATGAAGGGGACAAGGAAAGTGGACAAATTAATAAAAAAAGAGAGAATGACATTCCACATGCTGTCAGATACAGTTTGCTAATCTCACAGTTATCACGTTTTTCATGTTAGACCAATAAAAAGGTTCTTCCTTTATCTCTGGTCGGACCAAAACAGAACTGAATTGGTTCCATTTCAAATCTGGTTTTCAAAATTTAACTTGTTTTTAACATGCCTACGCGGTGGTAAAAAATATGTGGAATTTGGAGCAGAACAAATTCTCAGAGCACGTGGCACATAACGAGCAACAAAGTTAAAAGTAACCAAGTAAAACTTGTATAAATATCCATTGCTGGTACTTCAACTTCACAACCCTCTTCATTTTCCTGTGTTCTTTGGTTTCTCTCTGCTAGCTAATTAGCTCGAGTAGACCCCAGAACAATATGATTTCCAGGTTCATGAGGAGGCCCTTCAAATTGATTAAAAACCTAGTCGATAAGCAAAGCATGAATGATAAGACCAAGAGTTCAATGGCAGCTGTTGGGTTGGGACTTCTCCTTACACAGATTTCACAAGGGAAGAAGTCGTCGAATATCGTTGTGAAACCTGCCTTGAGACTGAGAATCAAACCCGCGGTTACGGATGGCTACAGCTCCCTGCGTGATCAGCAGCACTCGTGTTTTCTTAAAGCATGCCATTTATGCAACAAGGGATTGAGCCTTGATAAAGAGGTCTATATGTACAGGTAATTTTTATATAGAATTCACAATCTAATTAGTTAAAATTTGGTAAATTATGCCCTTTTTTGTGATAAGATTCTGATGTTAATTTTGAAATATATTGCAGAGGGGATATCGGATTTTGCAGCATAGTCTGCCGAGACAGGCAGATTGCTTTTGATGAAATAAGAGAACTAGAGGCTTCCACTAAGAAAATGCTGGCAGCATATAGGCGCCGTTCTTGCAGAAGCAAGGTCTTAGAGGATGTGCATCAGCAACAAAAGCGAATCCCTAGTCAGCGAACAATATTTGCTCTTTGACATGAGCTTAGTTCATGAATCAATTAGTACTTACTGGAACCGATATTTAATTAGTTAGCTCAGTTACCAGTACCAAATAAGAAATTAAGGAAGAAGATCTTGTTTGAGTTTTCAGGCGTAAGATGTACTTTTCTTAATTTCTGAGAAAGAATACCCAGTTTCATCTGTTAGGAGATAAGTATCGCGTATTTTTCCTCGGTTGTCCATCGCTTTCTTTCCTTATCTGTTGTAATCAATGGAAAATGAACTCATTGGAGGCGAGAGAATGCCAGCTTAACACTCTTAATGCCAGCATAACACCCGTAAGTATAAATATCACTCAGATATTTTTGCGAGCTATATTGTCCAGTAGTAGTAATAGATCGACCAAACTCTAAAAGGGAACTGGTAGAACTGTACGGATAATATCATGAAAATATATGACTAATCTTGTATTAATCTCTGTGCTCTGCGGTCTCTCACTGCCAATTTGTCATCAATATGCTTACCGTTTTGATGACAATCATGACATTAATTTAAGGGCCAATGAAAACTTCAAACTCAAATAAGCTCAGGGCTATTGGATCTGAATAACATCCTGAAACCCTCTTACAGTTTAACCAATTCAGTGGTATTATATAATTTATTTATCAAATCAAGCTTCATTTTCTTTATTAATTAGTTTATAATCAAGTACCCTTTCCTCTAACCTTTGTGGCATATTTTTTTGCTTAATTTGTTTCTGATTGTTAGGCAGCAATCTGTTAGTTGCATTTCTTTTATTGTGTTTGCTTTTATTTTTTTTTGTTCAAAGATCAACGGGTTGTCTCGCTATTTTAAGGGTAAGACTTTCAATATCCCTCTGCTTACTTATTGACCAGTGAAAGTTTTAGGGGAGTGCACTCCCCAAATTGTAAACCACACTCCCTTTAATTTTTATAATACATTTATAATCAATGATATTCCTCTATTCTAGAAATACTCTCGTTGATCTCTCTCTCTTTAGTGAACTCTCTTTTTCCTCTATCTTCTCTCTCTCGTCTAGTTAAAAGTTCTCCCAAAGAAAGCTAATATCTTCTTTCAATTATAAGTGAAAAATTCCTCAACCCAACAAACCTACAACGCTAATTAGACCAACTAAATCAATCACCCACAACAGTCTCATGGGCACCTCTAAGATGAATATGGGAAAATCGAGCTATTTGTATATTCTTCCTTCAAAGAAATCAGAATTACGAACACCAAAATTTGTATACCAAATTTAAATCAAGCTATTCTCTATGTGTGTGGGTGTGTGTGTGTGCGCGTGTGTGTGTGAGAGAGAGAGATTGACTTCATCTTGAATATGCATTATGGATTGAATTACACTAACCTCCTCCAAGACTCCAAATCAGAAATTTCTGATTTGGAGTCTTGGAGGAGGTTGGTGTAATTCAGTCCATAATGCAGATTCAATAATTCCCAATTATTGAACTTTAAAGTTCAATAATTGCCAACTGGGTTTGGATTTATGCGACTGTCTGTCTATGTGTGATCAAGAAGCAATGAAAAGTATTTAAGGAATAATTAAGATGGAGTTAAAAGCAATGAGACAATCATATATACATGTCTATGTGTAGTGCATGCTCATCCACAGAGCCGCCCTGCCCTCCTCCTCCAACCACCAGACCAAGATCTCCATCATCAGTGCCGGAAACAAGGGCATGGCCATCGCCCAGAGACAATTGTCACCTAGCACCTCTGTCAAGGTCAGTCCTGAGATTCCAACAGCCTGAGGCAAATAATTAAAATGTGGCCTCTTAAATATAAATATATATATATATATATATATATATATATATGTTTTTTTTTTGCGCCACATAACAGTACAAAATCATGTGTTTTAAATAAATGTAAATATATTTTTCAAAAACCCAGAGAGAATAAAAGTAAATGTAAAACTAATAACCAAAGAAAAGTATATAAATTTTTATTCCTACATAAATTTCTAAAATACAAAAAAAAAACTTGAAATGGGGAAGCAAGGTTCGAACTAGGCCAATGAATGGACTTAATTAATTGAAAATAAACAAAAAGAAGTGAAATTTCTGAAATACCAAAAAAAAAAAAAAAGAGCCTGAAATGGGTATGCAAGGTCCGAACTGGGCCCAAGGAATTGACAGGCTTAGGGTTTGAACCTTGGTGGTGAGGACACAAAATAACATCACCTCTGCTGGAGCAAGACATCATTTTATGTCAAAAGAAGGAAAAATATATAAATATACTATATTACATATATGCAGAATTAAATCCTCCAAGGCCCCCAGGAGCCGGTGGCCTGAGACGGCTGCCGCCCTGACCTCTGTCGACGAGCTCGTCCTTGTCGACGTCGTCCCTGACAAGCTCCGTGCACTCAGATCACAGAGAGAGAGAGAGAGAGAGAGAGAGAGAGAGAGAGAGAGAGAGAGAGAGAGAGAGAGAGAGAGAGAGAGAGAGAGAGAGAGAGAGAGAGAGAGAGAGAGAGAGAGAGATGAGGGATAAAAAACTATTATAAAAATCAAAGGGAGTGTGGTTTACAATTTGGATAGTGTAAATTTTAGTTTAGCAATATTGAAATGTTTTGTTTGTCTTTTCACCCAAATTTCAATGGATCGAAGACTTAAACTATGATCTCTCATTATAACAATTTTACGCCTTAAATAAACTACCGTAAATACCTAATGTCGATCACAATTATATGCCTCCAGCATACGAAATTCTTTTTCCTGATGGTATATATGTACTTTATATTTTTGATAAATGAAGTCTTCTCCATACTGCTTTGTATAAAATATCCCCCAAAATTGTCGGCAATCCACTGTAGGTATATAAGTTCCAATAACCTCTGAGAATAAGTCATGATTGAATAACGAGGGGTTTCAATAATCTTGAAAGCTTAAACTAAAGGAGAGGATCAATATCGGGCATGCTTATTTGGTTATTCCGGTGTACGTACTTCGGTCATTGTAAATAGGGTTTTTGACCAAATGCCTCATTTACACCACTAAAAAATTTGTACGTTCACTTACCTCATTTAAATGTAAAAGAGATAAGTTTGCCCTCCGACAAATTAAAAAGTCATTGGAAACTTAGCCAGACTCTAGTCATCGGTTGGAGGTCCCTAAAGATATCGTCGGAGATCTTATAGGTTACCAGAGACTTTTATTACCCTCAATAATTTTTATTGGAGGGCAATAAAAGTTTGTTAGGTTTTTTTTTTTGTTTTCTTTTTTTTTTTTGGGGGGGGGGGGGGGGGGGGAGGGGATCGGAATAAAAGTTTATTAGATATTATTGAGAGCAATAAAACCAGATGCGAGACGATCACCAGTCACCGGTCGCCGAAGATCCTCAAAGAGGTCGTTGGAGATCTTATAGGTCACCGAGGTCGCCGGAGATTTTATTACATTCCAATAAATCACCAGAGGTTCCCAAAGAGATCGTCGGAGATCTTATAGATTACCGAAGAGGTCGTCAGAGACTTTTATTACTCCCAATAAAACCCAATAAATTTTTATTGGAGGACAATAAAAGTTTACTGGGTTTTATTGGGGGACAATAAAAGTTTATTGGGTATTATTGAGGGGCAATAAAACCGGACGCATGACTTCGGTTACCTGTCCATGAGTTGCCGGAAGTCCCCAAAGAGGTCACTTGGAGACTTTTATCACCTCCCAATAAAACCCAATAAATTTTTTTTTAGGGGGGGGGGGGAGATAAAGTTTATTGAGTATTAATGGGGGGCAATAAAGTTTATTGAGTATTATTAGGGGGCAATAAAACTGGACGCGGGACTTCGGTCACCGGTGGCCTAACTCCGATCTCTGGTCACCAGATTCTAGTTGGGTAAATGGGCAGCCTCATGAGATGTTTTGAACTTTTAATAAGTGAAGTTAGTGTAGCTCAAATTTGAGTACATAGACAGTTTCCCTCAATATGAAACTCTCATGAGCAGTTTGCTCCAAATCCTAACTTGTGAAGAATTATAGTTTTTGGAAGCAGCAATAAGGATTAAACATTTCTGACATCCTCACTAAATTTTGCTAGTCCTTCAACTTTTACCAATATCTTACAACTTTACTGTTATATATATTTTAAGGTTAAAAATGCCAGTGCAATCCACCAACACTTACATGCCATGGCCATATCCAACAATAACTCTTTCACTATAGTGCATCTTTGCCAATGAATAAGTTGTCACAAAAAAGTAAACAGACATTTGTTTACGAAATGTTCGTAGGTGAAACCTTTTTTTAAAATAAAAAAATTAAACAAATAAAAAGATAAACATTTTTGCCGAGCAATAATTTGTTATCAAAAACCTCTCATAAAAAATGAAAATAAAAGTGGCGGACTCTCGAAGTCAGAGTAGGATGACTCCTCCACTTTTCCTAGTGATACAACGCTTGTATTGCTCTCCCACAACCATGTTGTCACAATTTAGGCTACTCTCATTTTGCTTGCCACTAAACAACAAATATTTATAAATGGAAGAGAGTGATTAGAAGCTATAGTTTCAACTCCAACTTCTTCAATTCTCTTCTCTTTTTTATTAGTTGATATTGAAGTTTGAAGTTTCTTCATAGATATTTGTATTATACTATGTATTTTATGAATTTCATTATTCATTATTGGGTTTTTCATAAGGCTGGGCCAAAAAAAAAATGAAAAACCCAAAAAAACTGACCTAAACTGGCTAGTTCGATCCAATTTTGTCTCACAAATTTGAGTTTTTAGGTAGATTCGGTTCGAATCATGTAAATTTGTCCAGTCTTCAATTATGGGTATCAACTCCATTAGATCGAATTCATTTATTTACTTTTCTTATATATGTGTGTGTGTTGTGTGCCGCTTATTAGTAGGCATGTCTACATTTTATATAAACTCACCGACACCTATAAAATCTCCCAACTCTTTGCTCTCAGCCTATTTCTATCCCCCTCTTCTTCATTTTTTTTCCCTTGTTTTCTTCTCTTTTAATTCTTCTCTTCTTCTACCACTTTATGCCTACACCATGTCCCTTCCATACATTTGGATTCTCTCCCACAACGATTCAATTTTTTTCCCTTTTCTTCATCTATTTTCTGCTTCTCCTCCCTGTGTTGATGGCATGGAAATAGATCTATGGATTATCGGTTAGTCATGGTTTATCGGAGGAGGATAGAAATAGGCTGAGATTTTATCGGTCGGTGAGTTTATATAAAATGTAGACATGCCTACTAATAAGCGGCACACAACACACACACATATATAATCAGTAATCTTCATCTATTTTATGAGACCAATCTTATCGCTAACTCATATTCGATTATTCGTAATGCAATGTTGCTACCTCAAAAAACGAACAAGAAAAAAATAGAAGTCACCATAAATGAACCCCAATCTGGATCCAATAACCGAAAACCCAACATCATGGCCTTCACCTTTGCATTTGCCACCAATGGACATTCAGATTGATCTCTACAATGTGGAATCAAAATAAGAATCGAGTGTCAAGTTTAGTTCAAGCTAAATGTTTTAGGATTCGAAACCTAGCAAAATGGAACCAAACTAAATAGGTTTGAATTTTAATTCTTCTTGTCAGAACTGAGATCTGATTTCAAAATAACAAATTTGACTTTGATCATTTTGAAATCATCCACTTTATCACAAATCGATCTATTCATAGAGATGAAAAGAAGGAAAACACACATATTGTGGCTTGGAAGAGAGAAAAATGCAACTATATAGAAGCTAATTATAGAGTTAAAAAGAAGAGGAGAAGAAAAAGAAGTGAGGAAGTAGAAGAAGAGAAATGTGTTTCTATTGGGACCTCCAAATCTGCTCACTTGACCTCACTCTATTATGAATTATTAAATAACATATATAATCTACTATAAAATGACTATTAAGGACAATAATTATACCAAAAAAATATTACATTGATTTTCTCTAGACTTTCCAATTCAATAATATTAGATTGTATTCTTTATTATTTTCTTATCTATTTTCATTTTTCAATTTCACTATATACTCATTAAAGCATTTATATATATTTAATAATAATTAAAACTATGATTAAGATCATGTGACTTAAAAATGTATGATATACATGATGAACGCATATTGGTGAAGGAAAACAAAATAAATCATATTATGACCTAAATCTAAGTCTATCCATTATATATTTGCGAAACAAATATTAAAATAATTAACCATGAGATATAGAAAAAAGAGAAAATAAAATAAACATTCAGAAAAACTATTTAATCTTCATTTTTTTGCACAGCTAAAACAAAAAAAAAAAAAAAGTTAAAAAAAAAAACCAACAGAATAGTTCATGTTATTTTCTTGTTAATTAGAAATTAATTTTTGAAACTCAATACCTTGTATTTGAGTTTTTTTTTTTTATTGAAAAAGAGATTTATGTTGTCTGATTAAGGAATGAATATGTAATTAAGATTTATAAAGTAATTCTCAAGCATTCTCCTGTTTAAGAAGGAAAAAATGAGAGCTCTTGCTCTCTCCTCTTTGTAGCGGCTAACCCTTGGGTTTCGCCGTTCGATCTTCTTGGATTGCGGCAATGGTCGTGGTCCTTGGCTGTCGAGTTTTTTGGACTCGAGAATCTCCCCTCTTCAACCTTCGGGTTGCTGCACCCTAGTCTCGTCTTTTTGCAGATGGGATTCAACCCCTTCGGGCTTTGCTCGTGCTGCACTCTGTTTCAAGGATGGTGGTGAAGGACGGCGCCATGATCTGGTGGATCCAAACCAAACTTGGGATCTCGGGTCTATCAGTTTTGAGTCTGAATCCCTTCGGTTTGGGAGGAGATGGCTTATGGGTGTTGCTGCAGGGATTCGGCGGTGGATGGTTGTAATGCATCTGGATCCTCTCCGGCGGCGATTAGTGATTGGTGGTTGGAGGATTTACCGCTGGAATTCCCGATCGGAGCAGAGGCCGAATTCGAGGGGGGTTGACGTCGCGTTATTCCGACGTTGGTTGGAGTCTAAACGTTCAGATCATCTTCGATCTAGTCTCCCCTATGTTATGCCGACGGCGCGACAATCTGCCTTGGCTGAGTGGCGGTCTGTCTCGGCGGGGAGGCAGTGCGACTCGGCGGCATGGTGGTGTGTCTCAGGATGGGTGCGAAGACGCTTGGGTGCCCAGATCGTATGGGCTGGATCTTGGTTAATGGGCTTTTTCAACTGGGCCTGGATCTTGCTCATGTCTGTTTTGGCAAACTTGTTTTTGGAAGCGGGTCGGATCCGTATTGGGGACCCAAGTCGTCCTCAATTCCGGATCTTGAATCCGAGACAACTGCTCATTTCGATCTGGTATTGGTTCTGGTTCTTGGGAGTTCGTTTGCTAATTCTCGAGTTTTTGACACCCTCGGTTACTTTCGAACTCCGAGTGAGCGAATCACCTCCCTTAGGTGTTCTCATCACTGGTAACAGTTACGGTTACTATTATATTTACACTGCTCGAGTGACATATGCAGTGCAGCGATGCCAGTCGGCATCAAGTCACATCGTTACCTGGTTACCTTTCCTTCTCGATGCGTTTGTGCATCTAGTTATGATTTATTGTTTTTTCTTTATTATAGATGCGTTTGTGCATCTCTTTATGTTTTATTGCTTTCTTTCGATGTTTTATGCATCGCTCCATGTACTCTTCAGTTTCAATTAATATAGTTTGTCGTCCTTCCTTCAAAAAAAAAAAAAGATTTATAAAGTAATTAAATCATTGAAATGACTAAGTTTTTTATTTTAAAGATAATAGTTTGTTTGTAAATTATACGAGTGAGGTTATTTGAGGAACTTTAGTGAGGTTTAGTGAGTAAATTTAGTATTTGAAAATTTGATAGGAGGTGTAAAAAGCATAGGAGGTCAAGTGAATAAAAAAGGCGGTCGTATTGAAAGAAACAAAGTAGGTAACATTTCCAACCAAAACTAAAATAAAAAACAAAATTGAAACCAAAACCAATTGGCAATGGATGAAGATGAACTAAATCTATATAAACACATAGGCAAGGTCCCGATTTTTCTCTATGTGATTCATAATCTCAACATGCCCTCACATGTGCAACAAATTTTCAAGCCATATATATGAACAACTTATATTGGGTGAGATGGAGCTCATGAGGCATCGAGACATGTATGCTCATGAGGCATCGAGACATATACACGTGTGACAACATGATCTAATAAAGTAATTAAGGCTTCACAATCAAAACCAATTGATAATGGAGTGAATTACCTTAATCTTTAAGTTTTATATTCACAATCAAAACCAATTAATGTAGGGAAAGTCTTATTTTCATTGAGAAATATATTCTCAACGGATCGAATGGAGTTTATATTGAGAGTATAAACTCGTATTAACAAATTTCCACAAAACTATCAAAAAAATCTCACAGTTCGGTTTTATCCATATATTATTACACATTAATCAGAACTGAACCAAACTAAAGATTTGAATACCCCGGAACTGCATCGATCGCTTTAAACAAAACTACAACTTATTGATCCAAGCTAATGGATTCGAGAAGGAAAAATAAAGCGGGTTCGTGTTTCCACTTTCCAAAACTAGGTGCAGGAAAAGGATTCCACCATGGCCAATCTATGCAGAACAGCAGAAGGGTGATGACTAGAAAACCCTAACAAACATCGTTTAGGGAGAACTGATGACATGGAAGTTTTCTTTCTGACACAAACCATTAACACAACTCAAATCCAGTATTAGCTTGATTGACTAATTAGTTCCATCTAATTAATCAAATGGGTAATAATCGAAGATTCATTACTTGCTTACAAATCAAGATCACTTTCCTTTGCAGATGATAAAGGTGCACGCAGCATATGTTTTGCCGTGTTTCTTTGCACTTGGCATATGTTAAAGGTTCGAGATTTTTGGTAGAGAAAAGGAACCATTATTGTTGTTTGAATTTTGTAGCTAGGACGAACCCCATGATCTAGGTCGGTGAATTTACTCCCATGGCTTTAATTTCCATAGACTATATATACGAGTCTATAAGTAGCAACAAAAATGGCTTAATTGATTGAAGACAACTGAGAGAAAATTACTTTCTTACCGCTTTGGTAACAACGGCGTGTGCAGTCACGCGCGCGCGAGCACGTGGCAAGCCAGATGTTGATGGAGACTGGGAATTGGATGAGCTTTGATCAAGCTCTCCCGGGCAAATAAGATCATGAGGCTCATGCACCCAATCATAAACTAACCCCATCAAACCAACCAAACGTTGAATTAAGAATACAAAACCCACCCAAGAGGAAAACCGAGTTAGATTAATGCAAAAAAACCAAAAGAAAACGTAAATATAGTATAGAAATCCTGGGCTTTTCTTTGATTGTGTCTTGGAACACGACCCCAACAAAAACAGTAATGTTGTTGTTGTTGTTACCGGATCGTGTGGGTAACAATAAAAAAGACCCCAAAAAAAAAAAAATCTTAATGGGAACTTACTACTCCCCTGTTTGGGGTTTAGTTGGATTTGATTACAAAGTTACCCACCTTAAGTTCCAATCAAAGCTTGTAACTTTACTCACTACTTATGAGTTCGTGAATAATCAGAAAAAAGGGGTTTTCTTTTTGGGTTTGAATGTGTGTTTTTGATGTGTTTGACCTTTTGAGGTTGGAATTGAGTGAGGAGAGGATTGCATATATTTCTTTCTGACACACACCCACCTCTATTTAACAAATGGGAATATTAATTACCTTTTTGATTTTTAATAAAATTTTGGTGGTGACTGTGAAGCATTTGATTTTATTTTGGGGGTGAATTAGAATTTAGATACATGGACAGAAACAGATGAATAAATAAATTAATTCTTATTAGAAGAAGTTGGGGTTTTTATACAAATTTCTTTTTGGGATTTGGATTTTACGGGCCTAGGGTTCTCTTTTCATACCTTTAACTCGTCTATTCTGTGCTTTCTTTGTGATTCTTCGTCGCCATTCTCTTCTGGGTTGGGTTGTTCAAGTTCCTCAATTTCCTCATCTGGGTTTTTTCTGTTCTTCAATCTTCTGGGCCGGTGAGTTTTCTCTCTGCTTCCTTGATTTTCCCACGTTTTCTCATCTGGGTCTCCCTTGTTTTCTCAATTTCAAGTTTTCTGGGATTCAAAGTTGGGGGCTTTTTCCCCAATTGCTTGTTTCAGTGAACAAAAGTTGGTTAATTCTTCCATTTTTGGGTCTCTTCTGTTTTGGGTTCTGGATCTTGTTGCTACTGCATGCTGGGTTTCTGCACAGATTTTGGTTCTGGGAGTTGATCATTCTCAGTAGATTTGGTTTGTGCTTCCTTGAATGTTAGCTACTGGGTGGATTAGAGTTGGAATTTTTGATCAGGAAGTTGGAAATTGAGGCCTGTCTCAGTGCTGTGAACTAGGGGATGTGATGGTTTTGGGGCTCTTAAGTGTTGTGTGAGCAGCTTGAGCTTCTTTGCTGTTGCCAACTCTCTGTTGGGGGCCTTCAGGGAAACAATGTTTCATGCTCAGGGAACTTGTAGTGTTCTTGTGGTCACTTGTGGAGAGATTTCGGAAGATAAACGTGGTAAGGACATTCCGGAGGATAAGCTGAGGTACCCGTTTCCGGAGTTGGTATCTTCAGGGCGTTTGGAGGTGAATATCGGTTATCAGAAGCATGTTTTTGATCTCAGCTTATTAAGTGAATTGGGTGTTTTAGTTTAGTTTCTAATTTTACAATATCTTGACTCTTTGAATGTAGGTTCAAACTCTGACTAACCCAAGCAAAGAGGAGTTTTGTAAATTGCTTGAATCGTATAAGCCGAATCTTGTATACTTGCGAGGAGAGCAGCTTGAAAATGATGAAGTTGGTTCTCTTGCCTGGAGAGATGCTGATTTGTCAACTGCTGAATCTATATCCGACATCTTTGATGCCACATTGCCTACAACCGTAAGTATTTATTATGTTGAACTCGCGAAATGTTTAAAATTAGTTCTTTGTGATTGTGTGTATATGCATTCTATTCTCTTTGTAACTATGTCAGATGTATTTTAAGAAATCTAAAGATGCTTACGAGGTCAAATTAATTCATGACATGTACTCAATTCATTGCTTTCTTATCTGTAACTATGTGATTAAGTGACCATGTGATCTTTAACTCCGGGTGAGTCATTGGACAAATTATTCAAAAACCAAGGAGTAGGTATACCACTGAGGTGGGAGGATAGCGTGTACTGCAGATTGCTGCATTTCATTTCCCCAGTTTTAGTTGATGATTTTTGTTCTGTTCTTTGTAATGTACTCAAGTTAGTTTGGCATCTCATTTCATACCTCTGTATGCAGGTTTATTTGGAGGTTCCAAATGGCGAAGAATTGGCAGTGGCACTTCAATCAAAGGTAATTGTAGTGAGGCTCATTAAATATTCTTTCAGCTGTTTGATACCAGGAATCACTAAGAACAAGGGTGGAGAGTTTTCTTTCAGAACTGCAAAGCCCTTTTTGTTATTGTTCAGAGCAAGCCTGTAATTATATATTGTTACATCTGCAGGGAATTCCTTACGTGATATATTGGAAAGATGCATTTTCTACTTATGCTGCTTCCCACTTTCGACATGCTTTACTTTCAGTGGTACAAAGGTACTTGTCTTCCATTCTTTTGGCAATATGCATAGACATTTTCAGAAATTCTGGTTTGAACAGATATGTATGTAAATGTTTAAACACTAAATGCCAATAGGAAGTTCCTTGAATTGGCGTGACATGGACTTGTTATTCACTTATGCTTCAAACTGAACCATGACTTCTTTATGCTGCTATATTCTGTACTAGTACTCAAGAGGCTTGACTTTCAGTTGATGTTGATCTTATTTCTGGATTGCAGTTCATCAACTCATACATGGGATGCTTTCCAACTTGCACATGCTTCCTTTAGGCTCTACTGTGTACAAAACAACCATGTTGTTCGTGCTAACTTAGATAAATCCAGTGCTGAGCTGGGCCCGTGCATTCTTGGTGAGCATTTGAAAATTAGTGTTGACCCCCCTGAAGCTGATATGGAGGAAGATGAAGAAGGTGCTACGGGTTCCCTTCCCGCTATAAAGATACACGATGATGATGTGAGCTTGAGATTTCTTGTTTGTGGGCAGCCCTCCACATTGGTAAGCTCGGATCTACCTCTTTCTATCAGTGTTTGAATAGTTTTTACTTACAAACACATGTACATAGATACTAGCAGAGAAGACTACACAACAGTCACACCCATAACCTCATTCTTAGACATTTTGGATACCGTATTTATTGGATGACTTCTTTTCAGGATGCAGGCATATTAGAACCATTGGAGGATGGTCTCAATGCCCTTCTAAACATCGAAGTAAGTGGGATGATCTTTGGCTGGTTTTGTTGTAAAATCATTATCTCTAGTTGTTTCATCTTGCTCTGATGGAAGTGCTTGGTATTCCCAAGCCAAGTATTCTCTTAGGAAAAGGAATCAAAGTGTGTTAATATTGCCTTGCATATCATGGCTGATTTTATATCTGTCCAAAAAATAAACGGAGAGAACTATGTTAGTTTTGTCTACTACGCTTCATGTCATCACCATGGTGCAAGGAGTTCTGATTTTTCTTCATTTTCTTTTTTATGTTTCCAGATGCGTGGAAGTAAGCTTCATGGCAAGTTTAGGTACGTTGGATCCTGGAAATGATTGGTGTATACGTTGGTTTCTCTGTGTTGTTGCTCTGTTGAGGTTGCCTGCAATTTTTTAATTGCATACTGGTTTACATCATCTTATTGTTTGAAAGCAAACATACATTTGTTAACATCTCAATTTATTAATTAAATTACTTATGTTTATATATGTATATCAATGGTAGTAGGTGTTAAATAATGTTGAATGTTGATGCATTTAGGCCCTTCAAACATTCATGTACTGAGCTTGAATACCAAATAAAATTTAGAATTCTTATGTTGTTTTTTACTTTTTTATTTTTCTTCCGCAAAGAGGACATGTTATGGCCTTGAGGAAATTATTAAATAATAAAATGAATGCCTTCCTTTTATGTCTGCAGTGCTCCTCCGCCACCTCTTCAGGCTGGCACATTTTCTCGTGGTGTTGTGACTATGCGATGTGATATATCAACTTGTAGTTCTGCTCACATATCACTTCTTGTGTCGGGTAGTGCACAAACTTGCTTCGATGATCAGGTAACCTAGTCAACTTGCGAGGCAAAACTATGCCTTTTGCATCTTTCCTTTTGTCTATTTCACTCTTACACCTTTCGACCTGTTTATATCAGCTCTTGGAGAACCATATAAAGCATGAAGTCATTGAGATGAATCAACTAGTACATGCACTCCCAAACAATGATGCAAACAAATTACCTCTAGCGGAACCACGAAAATCTGCCGCAATTGCCTGTGGAGCTACAGTATTTGAAGTTAGCATGAAGGTTCCTGTATGGGCTTCACAGGTTTTTTGCCTACCTGCTCTTTATGTTGGCCTTTTCTTGCATGATCTGTGGTGAACATTTTAGCATGTGAAGGAATTGTTGAGGCACCAAAAATTGATGCCCATTAAATTAACAATTTGAACTCTCCTGGTTAAAACTATACTGCCTATCTGATGCCCATACCTAAAAACGAAGCTTGTGAAAATTTAAGTTTCTGCTAGTGTGGTTACCACATTAGTATTGGAAATTTGTTCAGCAACCTCATTTAACATGATGGGTACATTAAATTCATATTTACATCATTCTCTTGCATCTTCAGTTTTCATCATCATTTAGGTAGAAAGGTAAATTAAAACAAGCAGTGCTTCTTTTGAATTGTATATGACTTCCATATATATTCTGGCTGTATATTCAGGTTTTGAGGCAGCTTGCACCTGATGTTTCTTATCATAGTTTAGTTGCACTTGGAATCGCCAGCATTCAGGGGTTACCAGTTGCTTCTTTTGAGAAAGATGATGCTGACCGCCTTCTTTTCTTCTGTTCAAGTCGAGGGAAAGACAGCAAGTCAAATGATTTCTTTGTTAGCAGCCCTCCTGCTTGGTTGAGACCACCTGCTCCTAGTAAGAAGAGATCTCGCCCATGCCAAGAGACAATCCCAGGCTTTCGTGGCAGCCAGGCGCTTCCAAATCTAGCTGCTTCTAAAGTAGAGGAAAATGAAAAAGGACTTGGAGCAGTGAATGGATTTAGCACACCATTGCTCCCGGCCAGGCAAAGATTAAAAACAGCTGCCATGCGGCCCATTCCTCATGTTCGTCGTCCTAAAATGACACCATTTTCTGGAATTTCTGAGGTAAATGGGCATGATGGAAGCCAGGTGGTGAAGGCTCATCTACCTCCTGTTCCACCCACAAAGCTCAATATTGTTGGATTGACTCCTACAACGCAACGAAAGTCGTACTCCAGCTCATCACAAGCTAAGCAGATTATTTCCTTGAATCCTCTGCCTTTAAAGAAACATGGTTGTGGTCGAGGCCCGATACATTCTTGCTTAGAGGTGAGTCATGTTCTACTCAAAGTTTGTAATCAGTTTCTAGGTGTTGAACATGCTTTTGAAGAATGACTAGCATTCAGCTCCCTTCCTAGATTATACGCACATACACACACAACCGTAATAAATTTCTATAGACAGGGACATACTAACCCTCCGATGTTTATCTCCTGTAACTTTTTAAGTTGTTACTTCAATAAGAGTGGGTTGTCTGTTGAAAACAAAATAAGGTAATAGGCACTTTATAAGTGGGTAGTTTTTCTCTTTCAGAGTAATGTCAAAAGATGTGATTGCCGTTTAGAAAGAAGAGTGAAAATAAAATGTGGATATGAAGAGTCTTCTGAGTTCTACATCTCTTACTCTAACGATAATACTGTACTTTTGGGTTTAGTGTCCCTTTTTCCTGTCACATGGCGGGCTTACATCTGCTTCTTTCTTATTTGCCTTGTACAGGAGGAGTTTTTGAAGGATGTAATGCAGTTTCTACTCCTCCGTGGACATAATCGACTCATTCCACAGGGTGGACTGACTGAGTTTCCAGATGCCATTCTCAATGGAAAACGTCTTGACCTCTACAACTTGTATAAAGAGGTGATTGAAATTCCTTGACAAGGGTTTATGTTTCACTTACTGGGGATTTGACTAAAAGAAGTAACAAATGGAAATTGGTAACATTAGTTATTGAAAAGTTTAAGGTGTTTCTCAGGTGGTTACCAGAGGAGGCTTTCATGTTGGCAATGGCATCAACTGGAAAGGACAGATCTTTTCGAAGATGCGCAACTACACAATGACCAATAGAATGACTGTATGTCTTTATAACTCTGTTTTATCTTGTTTTACAGTTTTAGAATATTCTATGACCTTGACATTCACGAAGAGGGGGGAGCAGAGATGTGAAACAGTTGAGGCTTGGGAGAGGAGTGCTTCCCATTTAAAATATCTGGATATTATCACCAAATATATATCTATCTACATACTAATACTTTCTTCAAGTACGTGAAAGACTGTACTGACAACAGGAGAATTAGAAATATGCTTACTCCTTTATGGAAACGGTTCAGTATGACATGTATTTGTGATTCTTGTTTTCACAGGGTGTTGGAAATACACTTAAAAGACATTACGAAACCTACCTTCTTGAATATGAGTTGGCTCATGATGATGTGGATGGAGAGTGTTGCTTATTGTGTCACAGGTTAGCATGGCATCTTATTTTACTGCTGCAGCATTGAAAATTATTCATATTAGCTAATCTCTTCTTACCCTGAGATTGGAAACTGGTCTACAGTAGCGCAGCAGGGGATTGGGTAAACTGTGGAATATGTGGTGAGTGGGCCCACTTTGGCTGTGACAGAAGACAGGGTCTTGGTGCCTTTAAGGTACAATCTTTAAGCACACATTGCAATTGTGAAACCAATTCTTTGGCTGTTCAAAAGTATTTGTGCCATTATTGTGAAATTTTTGTTATACACTTGCAGGATTATGCAAAAACAGATGGGCTGGAATACATTTGTCCGCATTGCAGTATTAGCAACTTCAAGAAGAAACCGCAGAAAGTCACAAATGGATTTCCCCAAGGCTCAACACTATCACGGCCACTGTAATTCAGTTTTGCTCCATTATAATGATAACATATTCTTTTTCATTTGGCTCTCTGATTCGGAGGTTGCTTTCCTCCCCTATCCGGCACGAGAAATTGATAATTTGTTCAGGTATTGGGATTAGCATGTATTCATTAGGCCTCAGTTGCTGCGTTCATAATGCCTCAATTGCGGTGATGGTAAAGTAAAAGATAGGAGACCGAAGATGGGGGGAGGACAAATTTAGAAAACAGCAAGTGTAGTAGAGCGCATACTAGTTAGTGTAGACATTTTATTACGGGTGGGAAATTTCTGTCCTCTTTGCCCTTTTGTTTTCGTTCTTGCTTTCCCTTTGGGGAGGGGGTTCGTGGTTGATAGTCGATAAATCCCATGATTCAGAGGGTCGTTGTAATATAAATCCGAGTATCTCTATGCTATGTTAACATATATGACTGATGTAGTTTTTAATGAAAGATTAATGATTATGATTATACCAGCTTATAACCTCTCTCTCCCTTAATATATGTTCTTACGTTTCTGTCCCATAGGCAAGCCTTTTCTTTCATATGTATTGGTTAGGGAGGGCAATGCTGTTGGTTTGCTTTCCCTTCTCCCCATCCACGCATTTCTGACCTCCATCTCCATCAGGGTTCTCCATCTCTTTAGTGTCTGACCTTCCTAAACCATAGCTTCCCGAACTGCTCCTCCCCCAAGGAAAGCTTTCTGAACCTTTTGTGATGAAACACGAGCGTTGTTTAATAACTTACTGCACAACTTAGGTTATAGCAGAATTGAGTAGTCAACAGAAAACGAATATGGCGAATGCAACCCTATTATGTAAGTTCCAAGATCATTTTTAATATTTAAAATCTGGTTTTTGAAATTGAAATGAAGAGGACGAATGGGAATAGAGAAGCAAGTTTCTTAAAGAGACTGCGGTCTGTGCTCAACTACCGACACATTCGTATTAGGGGAAAACTGGAAAAGGAGTGAGTTGCACTAGGGGAATGCAAAAACATTATGGTTAAACTATCTTAATGAGCATAAATATGGTGCCAAGCGTTTGGGAAATTGAGGAAGCTTTTCAATTGCCAGTGACTCATTGATCCATTAATGACTAATGCCTTTCAGAATACGACCAAAATTGAGACTCTTCAAAAACCCTTTGCATACAAATAAGTGAAGCTGATGTGAAACCAAAAATGCTAAACTCCAACAAAGGCCAATTGCCATTCTGAATCAGAGAAAAAATGGATGGGGCATCATCAAGCAGCTCTCATCCTAATATTTCTGATGATCATCATTTGGTTGATGATTTCTACTTCTCAGCTCTACATGATGACCAAGAAGTATTTCCCATCTCTGATGAGAAATATGCCCAAGAGTTGCAGCTTCAAGAGGCCCTCATGTCCTCTGCACTCTCTTTCAGAGTCCCAATTAGTAATGAACAAGTTGCAGTGGAAACACCCTTTGAAATACTAAAGGGACAATCTTCTAGCTCTGGAAGTTTCTGCATGATCTGTATGGATGTGAAGCCAAGTGGAGAAATGTTCACAAACAATGGCTGCAACCACTCATTCTGCACCGATTGCATTGGAAGGTATGTTGGGACTAAGATTCAGGAGAGCATTTCAATGGTGAAGTGTCCTGATGTGAAATGCAAAGGGGTATTGGAGCCAGTGGCGGACGCACAGTGGGACGAGTGGGGGCAGCTGCCCCCACTGAGCTTTTGACATTTGGCAACTGAGCATTTTATATATATATATATATATATGTATATATATATATATATATATATGTATATATATATTGACATATGCAACTGAGCTGCCCCCACTGAGCTTCCAGAGATGTTTCCTTTCTAATATATATGTATATATATATATATATATTGACATATGCAACCGTGCATCTCACCAAATCTCTATCATTCATATATACTTTTATATATGCAAAGGCTAACCCCTTTCCCCAGAGTCCCAGACGACCCCAGACATTTTCTTCTTCTGTTTGTTCTACTGAGAATCCCCAAACAACCAAACTCAGTACTCAAACAACCAAACTCAATACTTCCAGTCTTTGATTCGAGTCCGACGTCATCGACTCTTTTAGTTTTCCATATCTGCTCTTCTGCAACTCAGCCTTGGATTGATCATTGATGTATCTTAAAGGTTACTTCTTTATCTTCTAGTTTACTTCCCAAATATATGACTTTGTTGATTAGATTAAGTTACTCTGTTTTTATGAAAATTGCAGTTGTGAAAGATTAAAGATGGAGAGATTCTTTAAACGAACATCAAATGAGTTATCATCACCCCTCATAGAGAGTGAAAGATCAAAACAGAGTCGGGTAGAAATTGATTTGGCTAATCTTCCTTCTGATGCTAGAGAAAGAACTAAAATTTAAGATTATCATCCCAATCTTAGGGATCAAATTAGAAGAGAGTATCTGCTAAGAGGTCCTTGTCAGCCTAGAAATCATCAGTTTGTCCAAACACAGTGCGGAGAAGGGAAACGAAGGTTTGTCTCTGATTGGTTTAATGACTTCCCTAATTGGTTAGAATATAGCGTAGCCAAAGATGCTGCATTTTGTTTGTGCTGCTATCTGTTCAAATCAAATGTTGGTGAGCAAGGAGGAGGTGATTGTTTTACTGGTATTGGTTTTCAAAATTGGAAGAAAAAAGAAAGATTGCATGATCAAAACCTGCCCCCAGTGATATATATTCCTGCGTCCGCCACTGATTGGAGCCCCAGTCATGTAGGTCATTTATTCCTCAGCAAGTGTTTGAAAGATGGGAAAGTGCTCTTTGTGAGTCCTTTGTTTTGGGTTCACAGAAATTTTACTGCCCTTTTAAGGACTGCTCAGCGATGCTTGTGGATGATGGAGGGGAAGTTGTGACTGCTTCGGAGTGCCCCAACTGCCGGAGACTCTTTTGTGCTCAATGCAGGGTTGTGTGGCATGCAGGGATTGATTGTAGTGAGTTTCAGAGGTTGAGTAGGGATGAAAGAGGGATGGAAGATATCATGGTGATGGAACTTGCTAAGAAACAGCAATGGAGGAGATGCCCAAGGTGCAAGTTCTATGTGGAGAAGACTGCTGGCTGCTCACACATTACTTGCAGGTTAGCATTTAATATATCGTTCGTACGTATCTTATATATCATTAGATTGTCGATTTGAATACGAATATCTTTATAACATGTAACAGGCAGTATTCTGATTTGTTCTTTCTAATAGGTGTGGATTCGAATTTTTCTATGGCTGTGGATCCAATTGGAGTAATTGCCATGGATGTAGAGCGAACTGAGAACTTGAAAGGTCAATGATGTACTTGGTTTGATGACGCAGTGGAAACCATTCCAGTATTGAGAATTTTAAGGAGTAACTATCTTCTTTGTCTTGACCCGTTTCATGATTTAATTATTTTAATTGTTGTTTTTCCTATTAAATGACCAAGATTACATAACAATCAAGGTCGGGATAAGTTATAAGCCAAGAGGGTGCCTCAGCTTCCCATGAACAACATCAATTACAACTCAAAAGCAAATCTACTCATCTTATCCTGCTGATCTTCTGCTTATACATTAGCACAAAAAGCCATGACCGAGCACAAAATTAACAGTAAAAATCCGACAAAGGATTTTACAATATCCCAGTTGAAAAAAAAAACTAACAGAAAAGAAAAGCAAACAACCGCAAATATATTCACGTTCATGAATGACGAAAGAGTAACAAAGTCAGGAGTCAGGACTATGACAATCCAGCTACATATTGTTCATATTGGTATTATTATTGTTCATAAAATTCTCACCCATGACAACTCTACCATCCATTAGCGACGTATAGCTGCATGGAAGATTCATAATCTTCTGCTGAGCTCTCCTCTCCACATCACTCTTCAGCCTATGCAACGCCTCAGAGTAACTCTCCAACTCCTTCGGATTTTGATCTATCATCTCCTCCTCCCACCACAACTCGGCAGGTCCCGCCACTGCCGCCACCTGTTTCCTCTGCTGTATCATCACCGCCAGCTTCTTCTCCTCCTCCAGCTGCCTCCGGGCCTCTAATAACTGCTGCCTCAGCTTTGCCAAATTGGCCGAGTTCACGGCGTCGTTTTTGTTGCGACGATCCGGCTCTCTTGCTGCTTGAGGGTTGCTCTCTGCAAGGTAACGGTGGATGACGGCGTCGCAACTGGAGCTGCCGAAACCGAACATCCTGCCATTGCCGGAGACTACTATCGCTGCGGTTTCTGCGCCGGTCAAGAGGCTCAGTTCGGCTGCCTTGTTGAAAAGGCCCTTCTTGCGCTTCGAGAAGGTGACATGGCGGTTGCTGGCTGCTTCCACCTTCTTGATTTCCACCCTTCTTCGGCCTTTGGTTTTCTTCACCGGCGGTGGCAGTACATTGTTATTATTCGATTCATCCACAGGGGAAAGCAGTACATTGTTATTGTTTGGTTCAGCCATGACTCAAAACTCAGTAAAGGAAGTACAAAATTCTGTAAAGAAAGTAGTATCAAGTTATAAATATAATAGGAAGTATCTTATACCTTACAATTATGAAATAGGAATATTATTTAGGTGTGTACTTAATAGGAAATAATTTGATTCCTAAATATTTGGGTAAAGATATGACGATCTCTAATTGCTCATAAAAAGATACTGCAATTTTTTGTCATAAATTTTACTTAGCCTTAAAATTAAGAAATTAATTACGATTCTCCTTTAGTTTCTCTACCTCGTTTCCTTTTCTTGAATTTCAAGCAATTCATGCATTCTTTTTATGTGAATCATTCCAACCCTTTTTTATCTGCCGAAATTTTTATAGCTTTGTATACTTAGCCTTCTGTCTGTCTGTCTTTTTTTTTATATATAAATATCAAAAGAGTAGTGAAACATGGATTAAGGTTATATGTACCAGCTAATTTGGCAAGCTCCTAGTTTATCATAATCAAGGTTCTATGGATCAAAGGTGTTATAATGGTTCTCGATCCCTTTTTTTTTTTTTTTTGGTCTGAAAAACTGTGTTTAATGGTTCACTCCCACAAATAAAGGCTGAAGTAGTGGTTTAAATATAAACCAATAGCTAGCCAGATCATTCATGTTAAAGAACTATTATAGAAATCGATATATTACGAACCCAATTCACTTATTATGCATGTGATGAATTTAATGAAAATTCACTCTGGATGATGCTTAGCAACCATGTCACGAATAAATTGTCGACCAAAAATGTGCATGCAAGCTTTTTATGTATGATTAGACATTTAGACAAATTTTATAACCCCCTTCAATTTTCATCATTAGAAATTGTCATGATACTCAATCTTAGCAAACTAGATCATATTATGAGTGGATTTGTGGGTTTACATGCGTTCGTGTGTATATATATCTTTACATATCATGAGGTATTGGTGAAAATTAAAAATCAATAAATATAAAAGTATACATAAATAACTTCCTTTATGAAAGTTGTGTTCACGAAATAATATGATTCATAAAATCAGAACTAAAGATATAACAATCTGTAATTAGATTGAGAAAACATATTGTAATCTTTTATCACATAATTTACTTTGCCTTGAAGTTAGGAAATCATCACCCCAAATCTCAAGAAATACTCGTAAAATCTTAATTTGAGCAATATGATTCTTGTTTATTTTCTCCCTCTCTTTTACTTTTCTTGAACTACTCTAATTTAGAAAATAAAGTTTTATAAAATCCAACGAACCTTAGGGACTAGGTTGACAAACTCCACGGTTCACGTTGCATTAGATTCACTTGAATTGAACTCTAATCCGAGTCCAACCTTTGGAAAGTTCAAACTTCTAGTTGAAGTTGGGTTCAAAGAATCATTGGGAACTAATTAATTAGGCTGACCCGTTTGCACCTCCTAATGACCTAACCCTATTGTCTATACTCCAAAAGACCAGCAACCCAGCAAGTAATTAGACCTACTCGGGAAACATGAAAACCCTACGAGGGTGAGAAGAGCATTACATATACAACTATGTCAGGTCCTTAGCAACACATGGGTCATCCCACGGCCCTCAAAATCTGCACTTGACCTCATAATTTGTTTATCTGCTGTCTCCACTTACTTATGGCCCGGGAAATATGGAAATATAACCCTTTGAATTTCCTGTCAATAGAACGAACAAGCTAATAATTGGGGTTCATGTATTGAAATAGATTAACCAAATGGATTCTCACCCTAAGTGTATAGTATATAATTTCCATCGATGCTACGGCGTATAGAAGATGCAAGAAGCTTCAAACATCATGATCCCAGCTTTTTCTTTACTCAATTTAAAGTCCTAAACAAGGTTTCTCTGTTGCAAAAGCGAGATAATACCAGGGGAAAAGGAAAAGCTTTAGTTTTGAAAAAGCCAGGTCTCAATAACCTAGAAAGAAGGTCGCCCTAGAAAGAAGGTCGTTCATGCCTTAATGCCTCTTCTATTCCTTCTCCATCGACCTTTATTTACGATCACTTACCCCACTATCTCAATAATTGCATGAGAACTGTATCCGTCGACGAGTCCCTACCTTGCCTTAGACTTTAGTCTTCACCTTCCTCAGCTTCCCTGTTAATTAATTAAACCGCATATGCATGTCAGTTTCACTGCCTCATGGGGCCGGCCGGGGATCGATCGATCGATCATGCACGTAACCCATACCTCAACTTGCTTCTTTCTTTTACTGTAAGCTTGACATGCATAACGAGTTTCATTATGTAATATACATTGGGTTCGCAGCTTCCAAACTCAATTCTCTACTTTTTATTGGTTCATAAGTAGGCGCAAATCGACTAAATCGGTATGTTTCTCTATATCTTCATTATTATTTTTAATAAATTGACGAATATATGTATCATAGTATAAACTTGAATTCTTGATATACATTATAAACTCAATTTAAATTTGAAAGATATCTGCAATGAATCTTGGCTTGTTCTAGCCTTCTAGGTCAAGAGAGGAGAGAGCATTTACATTCTGTGCTCCTTTTCACTGTCTAGATCAACATCATTGAGAACTTGAAATATTAGTCAATTTCAAATTCAAAGCTATCCCAATACCACACAAAATGATTAGTGTTTTCCACCCGCAAGATGTCCCACATATGCTAGTTTTGGTTGGGATCTTGAAGATGTGAACCAAAAGAGGACATGATCGAGTCATCATCAGCTGTAACCTAGCATGCACATACACCAGAATAGAATGATCAAGATGATGAGGTGACTGTTTTATACATAAGAATATGAAAAGTTGTAATATATAGCAACAGTGTTATATGCTTGTGAAGAACTTATGTTTGTTAAGACATAAGAATATAATGTCAAATCAGTTTTAGGGGATAGAATATATAGAGCTTGAGCTTAATTGCTTAACGTTAATTTATTGCACTGGCTATGAGCTGATCGAGCAGTTCTTTCTTCATCTTTTTTCATGGTTTCTTTTCAATATAACCTTCTTCTTTTTTTGTCCGAATCTTTTCAATATAACCTTGAAAAGCAAGAATAATTTCGTTAGAAAAAAAAAATACAAAAGAGAACCTTCAACGAAAGACATAATATCAAAAAGGAAAATCAAAATCAAAATTCCTAAGCAGCTAAAGAAAGTTAGGCATGTCTAAACCAACAATTAAATTTCAACGGCATGCGCAAGCTAACTTGGTATGGCTTGGCTTAATTTGTTATTGCTTATTGCTCTTTTAATTTTTCCCTATTTGCAAAACTTAAATATACCATCATTCACCATTCTCCCAGTGCAGAAACAAACACAATATCTTACATTGTTAACGCTTAGTTACGTATGATAAATTCTCTCTCTAGCACGCTCATCAATCATATTCGCAAACATCTAATTAATTTAAAATGCATAATGACCATTATAGTAACTCAACATATTTGCTTTCCAGAATCTGAATCATAGTGACATATAGAAGTTGATATGCGACTGTCCTGCCCATGCGGGGTAATTGCATTGCACCTTTTCAGTATTCGGGTTCCACACTTCCACCACAGACATTGATCTCAATTAATTAGGCCAAATTTATATAAACACTGTGGTTAGTTCGCTAATGACAAAATTATGTCCGCTTGATTGGCCCTTTATTTAAGTTAAAGGACTTCAACGTCCATTTTTCCTCTCCCATAGAGCCCACGTAAAATTTATAGCATAACTCGAGTTTTATATGTATAATTATGTAAATGGCCCTCTTTAGTTGCCTGCATTGACTACTTATAGGCAACTTTAATCGAGATCGAGGAAATGTTTCTTTAGTTAAAAAATTCTTTAAAAAGTAAGTAGGTAAGATTATAATCTGAAATTTTGTACTCCTATGGCGGATTTTTTGTAAAAACATTATTTGGTAAAATTTCATATTGTCGTTATCATCAAACAATCAGATTATTCAAATTTTTCGAGAAGATATCAATTTGTGTAAAATGTACGTCATCTGGTTTTATATATATATATATATATATATATATATATATATATATATATGAACATTTCATTGCAAGATCATGAATACAAAATGTGAGAACGATAAAATATGCTGTTATACAAATTATTTCTGACAAAACTCTAGCGCGACAAAAATTTCGCGCAATCATGTTGCAAATTAAGGTTGAGAATTATAAATTATGTTATAAGCTACTAGATTGGAGTCATTAATTATGCACACTATTATCTATACTTAAGAGAAGAGGATTTGTTAGCCAAAATCTAGAATTTTGACAGAAATGACCCTAAAAGATTAATAAACTTTGAGAACTAATTAAATCAGAAGGGTAATTAAGACATTTATAAAATATATTTTTATTAAATAAATAAATAAAGTATCCACAACCCAAAATCTTGTATAGCTAAAACTACAAAAGAACGCGCCCCACGCGCACGAAGAGAGAGAGAGAGAGGCAAACAGTTCAGTTCGTCCAATCTCTCCCGGCCGAACGCCGTCGGCGCTCCCGCCGCTGCGTTCCGGCCTGGGAGAGGATGTTGGTCTGGGGTTGTAGTCCGATTTCTCGGCAGAAGCGCGGTTCATGGCTGGAGACTGGTGGGTCGTCCTTGGCGTGGGCAGATCAATTTCGATCTGTCCTTCCCGGATCATGGCGGGCAGGCAAGGTGCAGATCTAGAGCGCGGCTTGCTGGCGGCGAAACCTGGCATCACTGCTATACGATGGAGATCGGAGCGGTGGTTGAGAACTCGATCTCATGTCAGGGGTGAGGCCGGTGAGGGCCTGGCTCCTTTTGGGATTTAGGGTCGGAGGTTGATCAGGTTCTGGGGTGGCCTGCGATGGGTTGCGGGGTGCGGCGGCGTAGCTATCCTAGGAGGCATCCTGATGCTAGTGGCTGCTGTTGGTGGAGCTTTTTTTGATGGGTTCTGTTGGATGGTGGTGGTTGAAGATGATCGGGTCGGGTTGTGGTCACAAATGTGTGAGTGGTTAGTCAAACCTTCCGGGGAATTGATGTTGGGAAGGCGGCGGCTGCTGCTCGTAGTGTTGGCTAAGTCGTTCCCGGTTTGGCCTGGTGATGGCAGGGTGTTGGCGGAGGTGCGTCTGCCGTTGTGGGGCCTATCTTTTTTCCGAGTTGATGCAAAGTGGATGTATGGTCTTGTGCTCTAGAAGGCTAGGTCTGGGCTCCCGTCGCCAGTTATGCTGCGTTTACTGTTTTGTTTATTGTTTAGTCTTTGGTTGTTGTGGTTGTTATTTTTTGCCTTTGTTTGTCAGTTCTCGAATAAGTCCATACTCTATGGAGTTATGGTTGTCGTCGTGGATTCCGGCAATCGGATTGATTTGGGTTGCTGGCTCGTTGTTAACAGGACCCAGTCCTACTCGGCCTTTGTGTCGGCTTTTTCATTATCAACCTGTGTTGAGGAGAAAGGGAGATCCTGGGATAGCCCGCCCAATAGTGTTCTATTGTGGTCAGTTCCTATTCTAGTAATTGCTACATATTTTGGTCAACTTAGAGCGATCAGCGACATATTTCGATCTTTGTTATTGGATCTATTGACGCGTCAATCTCTCTTTGTTAGAGCGAGGATTTGTGTTGTTAGTCTTTCGGTGTTTGTTCTTTGTTGTAAACCCGGGTTGGGTGCTATAATTGCGTTGTAATTGCAGTTTTATAAATGAAGTTAATTCTAATAAAAAAAAAGTATCCACAACCCAATTTTCTCTCCCATTATATTTTCTCTGCAATAACTAACTCTGATATTTTCTGGATACCCTCTCTGCTAGGGTTTGAGAGAACGTCGCCTCCCATGGGTAGGCGTTTCTGCACCTTCCTCCACCTTCGATGGAGTAAAATTCCGGCGCTTCCCCTGGTGTCACAGATGTCGAGTACGGCCCTTGCCGCCTCTTCCTTTTTTCCATTTTTCTCTAAGAAGTCGAGATCCTTGACCTGTTTTGCGGCGATGGATTTCTTTTCTACCCAAACTGCTTCTAACTGGGGTTTGGAATTGTTCTTGGATCGGCACCCAGGATTGGTGGCGGCTTGGGATCCAGGGACCCCAATGTCGTCTTGGAGGTCAGGATTCGGATTAGTGTGGCTCCAGCAGGTCGGCAGTCAGATCAGTGGTGGAATTATGGTTTGGGGGACCCGAACCAAATATGGGATCCCAGACCTACTGCTTAGTGGTTGAAGGTTGCTGCGCGCTGGGCGATTGGACGGAATATCCCGTCTTGGTTTCAGGTTGTGTCGTGGATCAGGGTGCTACAGCTGGCGGTGGTGTTAGGTCCTCCCAGCGAGGGGTTTTTCCATCTGTGGCGTGGTGGAACGACTGGGCGAGGAGCGCTGGGGCTGGCTGTGGTTGGTGAGGGTGACGTCGTGGGGTTCTTCCACCGGTGACATTTTTCGGCTGCAAGCTGGGGTGCACAGACGTTTGGGTGCCCAGAGAGGAGTTGATGCTAGGGTGCCCATGTGCTTGGGTGACCAAATCAGATCCAAATGGGCTTGGGCTCTTGTCAAGTCTGCTTTGGCAGACTTGATTTGGGTCTCGAGCCAGATTTGGATCCGTATTTGGGATCCGGGTCACTTATAGATTTGGATCTTGGATCCGAGACAGCTGCTCATATTGATCTGCTATTGGTTCTGGTTCTTACGAGTTTGTTTGCTAATTTTTGAGTTTCTGACACCCTCAGTTACTTTTGAACTCCTGGTGAGTGAATCACCTCTCCTACGTGATCATATCACCTGTTACGGTTACGGTTACTATTATATTTACATTGCTCTCGTGACATATGCAGTGCAGCGATGTCGTCCGACATCAAGTCACATGGTTACCTTTCATTTTAGATGCGTCTGTGCGTCTTGTTATCCTTTATTGTTTTCCTACTTTATAGATGCGTTTGTGCATCTTGTTATGCTTTATTGTTTTTCTTTCGATACTTTTGCATCACTCCATGTACTTCTCAGTTTCACTTAATATAGTTTGTCGTCTTTCCCTTCAAAAACTCTGATATTTTCTTTTTATTTTTTGAAAAAATTAATAATAACATGCAGAGTATGTGTGGAGAAAAACTTGTTTATAATTAAGAGATCACTTTCACATGGATACATTTGCTTTAAGCATGATATGGAACTATTAATTCCCCCAAGTTCTGTCTAGGTTATGTTGCTTAAGCCATGAACATGAGTTGATGGGATAGTCTGTATTCTAGGGTTAAAGTCAAAATGTACAAATTAACAAATATAACATCCATTTTGACAAAAAAACAATATAACATCCAAATTAATCTATCACGAAGAAATTATGGTCACGTGCATGCGGTGCATATAACCTAGATAGAGTTTTGGCTGAATGTCTACCTAGCAAAAATTATAGATCGAATAGTGGTCACGTACTATAGGCCGGCCATTATTATTTCACACACCAAAAACAATATTCAATCACATTATTGCAGGGCAAGTCTTGCCGAGAATCATCTTCCCCATAATCATGAACAGTAATTCACCTCTATTATCAATGACAAATTGACAATAACAAAGCAATTATTCATTTATTTGGACCAACAAAAATATTAAGAATTATATCACATTTTTTTTTATGGTAAACAACACGACAAGAAACTAAAGCACAAAACCGGGAGAGGCCCCCCCGCCCAGCTGATCCAAATAGAACGCTAGGGACACAGACTAGGGGAAGCAGAAAAACCAGACCGAAGGGCCAGGATGGCTATGAGCAAGAAATGCGAGCTTATCTGCCACAAAGTTAGCCTCCCTATGCACATGACGGAAAACAACAGTGTGAAACTTCCGAGCTAAACTAAGAATGTCTTGCACCAACACCCGGATACGCCAAGGAGTAGAAGCACGACCTTGCAGGCAATCGATTAACAGCTAGTTGCAACATTAATCAAGTAAAATTTAAAGATCAATTTTTGTTTCTATTTTCAAAAGGAATATATATTCAAACTTAAATTAACCTAAATAAGCATTGTTGTAGACTCGAGGAGTGCACAACAGTAAGGATTAAATAATAAGGTTAAAAGAAGAAGAAAAATCTACTGTACATTAACATGCATATTACATATCAGTACATCAAATATAGACGAACTTTACATAGTAGTGGACAAGTTCCCTATAGTCGTAGACTAGCTCATCAGAATTAGATTAAGCATGACCACTTGGCTAGTTCTGTATCGAATTTATATACTTAATGTATTGATACATCGATACATCAATCTATTGTAGACGATCTCGAAAGAAAAATCCAAGTTAGAGCGAACTAAAAAAAATACATGTATTACATAAGCTGAGACTAATTACAATGAAGATCATATCTTGAAAAAAAAAAA
This sequence comes from Rosa rugosa, assembly GCF_958449725.1. Taxonomy (NCBI): domain Eukaryota; kingdom Viridiplantae; phylum Streptophyta; class Magnoliopsida; order Rosales; family Rosaceae; genus Rosa; species Rosa rugosa. The sequence goes on along the minus strand of NC_084820.1, from coordinate 55,468,033 downwards.
AATTAATAGCCAAAAACTATGCTAGTAACAATTGAAAACAATCAAATGAGTGGAAGCTAAACTCTATATCCCCAAAAATGATAAAGTAATATGGGGTTCACATCTAAAACCAACATTGTCATCGATCATCTTGAAACTGATAAAGTAATCTGAGTTTCACATCCAAAACCAATTGACAATGGATGAAGTGACCCAAACACTTATAAACCCATAAGTAAAGTTATATTTTTCCAATGTGGGAGTTATATTTATACACATTCTCAACACACCCCTGCACGTGTGGCGATTTTTCAAGCCATACACGTGGACAAGTTATATTGGGTGACGTCGCTGAAACCAAACCATGTTGGTAACCTGCTATGATACAATGATAAAATAATCTGGGGTTCACATCCAAAACCAATTGGCAATGAATGGAGTCGTCCAAACCCTTATAAACGCATAAGCAAAGTTATATTTTTCCAATATGAGAGTTATATTTATACACATTCTCAACAGAAACTTTGTAAGCCAACAACTAGAGAGAAGGAGGCAAAAAGTTTTGCACAATGGCCCTGAATCACCGCAAAGTCAACACATTATATCTAAGCAAAGTCCACTTATTCCGAAGAAGCTCCTACAAAGACCCCGCGTAGCAATAAAGGGCCGGAGAGAATCCGACATATGGAGCCATCCTGGAGAGTGATGAAGATGAAGACTGTCCTTACCAGGTATAACGTAGAAACACCAATAGAAGCCGACGGCTCTAGGGTATTGACTTCCATATAGGGTTTGCAATAGGACAAGTCGTAGCTTTAGGGCTATTGGTTTTAGAAGTCATAAAATTCTTTATTAAAACTTTAATCTAGTTAAACTTTAACTTCCTTATATCAAATCTCTTGACTTCGGAGGATTTGAAAGAAGAGAAAATTATGTGATCCCCAAGGTATCTATAGGCTTCCTTTCGGAGCATGCATGGAACCATCAAATGATTAGACATAATCTATGTATCACTGTGCTACTACCACAAACTCTTTATCTAGCTTTTGATGGTAGAGGGAGGATATGTAATGACCATTTCTGGCTTTCGATGAATGATAGTCGCCCTATTTAGATTTGTTCAAAAAATAAAGCTATTTGTCAAAAAAAAAAAAAAAAAAAAAAAAACTTTAAAGCTAGCATTTTATGTTCAATTATTTTCTTTCATCTACTTCTCCTTTCTAATAACGTCGATATTGATTTCGCCATTATACACACAAGACCTAATATAAGCTGTGCTGGAATCCCAAACTGTAGTATATAAAATACATTTAAAAAGTAAGTTGCTAAATTACTTTTATCAGCCATTAATTGTAACCTACCTACATGCAGTATGCATTAAGTTAAGTTTTGTCTTGGTGAATGTTGTTAACTGGAGTGTCAGTGCAATACACGGAAAGGATGACAGACTCTAAATTCTTCTCTCCGGCGGTGTAAGTGAACCAGCAAATTCAGTAGATCTCAGCCGTTAGTATTTATAGACAATTTTCTTTCTAAAAACCAAAAAATATACTTGATGTTATCCGGTCATTCATTCTTGTTGGTGTAAGTACATGTCGGTACAAATGCTCTTTCCTCATAAAATGACAAAAGCAATAGAGTTCAATTAGGTGACTAGTTTCAAGGAGGAAGAAAAAGAATGGAGAGATTAGTATTTTGATGTTTATTGGCAATTTAAATTTCGTTTTTATTGAGTCTAAAATAACTAATTATTTTGACCTCAGTGGAGTTTGATCGATAGAACGATACTAGAGTGAAATATATATTCAAACATCAGCTAGTCGAATTATCATCAGTTTTGCGAGCCTTATCTATTACACGAGTCACGAGTCGTGTGACCAAGTTCTACATTAAAAAGAAAAATAGAGGGATTAGGATTTTGGTGAATGGTGATTAATTAGGCCTAATAGAGTACAATTACACAATCCCACGTGTGGGGTTTGGCGCCATTTTTGTGCATAGAATCATGTGTAGAAGAAAATGATGAATCGTTAATAACAAAGCGAGTAGAGACACAAACACGTGTGCCCCCCTCCTCAGCTTTTTATTAACTGTGTCTGGTCCCACTTCCCCCACTCTATCAAATTAGATTTTTACCGTCCTACGTTAAAATATCTAAATAAATTTCCCAACTTCCAACGCAAAATCACACGTAAGCCAACACTTATTTCTACCGTCCAGAATCAGTGACACGGACCCAATTCCATAAAATCATATAACCTAAACTATATTATTATTCCTATTTTTATTGGGAAGAAATAAATGACAAAGAAAATAAAACAGAATACATACAGATTGAAGATTCCAGTTTGTCTTTGTCCTGTTAAAATTTGATGTCATACGCCCAGAATACTTACCTCACCCCAAGATCTCACTGTTCTGATTTTTTATTATTTTCTAATAACATTTTTCTTACCAAAAAAGAAGACTGTAACTGGGTTATGTGCAACAGTGTTTTGTTTATAATTTGCCAGTTGCCCAGTTGCATGAAATGTCCTCATGTTTTTCAAGAAATTATTCCCTTGACAGAAGTAAATTTTAAAGTAACTTTCCACCCAAGAACACTATAGAGACAAAACACAGTGTAAGTGAAAAAAAAAAAAAAAAAAAAAACCTCACAAAATTGGTTCAAATTCAAACACTCACTATACTCATCACACTATATACAGTGGTACTAGTTCAGCTAGTACAGTCCTTAATGCACTAGTCTCAGAATTTCAATTTGAACTATGGAGATGGAGAAGAAGCTCAACTAGTCAAGTCCACCACCCACCACTTTCACTCTAGCTTTATTAAAGTTAATAGTTTTTCAGTCCATAAAAGTGAATAACTTGCAGAGTGTACACCACCACTCACTCTATCTTCCTCTCAAGTCTCACCAATGTCTCTCTCTATCTCCATCCCTATCTTCTTCTTCTTCTTCTTCCTAGCTTCAGCTTCTTCAGATTCCAAGACCTTCATAGTCCAAGTCCAACCTGATTCCAAGCCCTCAGTCTTCCCAACCCATAAACACTGGTATGAGTCTTCACTGTCCTCACTATCTTCTGAACCCACACCGTTGATACATACTTACAACACAGTCTTCCATGGCTTCTCTGCCAAGCTCTCTCCTTCCCAAGCCCAAAAGCTCCAGTCTTTGCCTCATGTTTTGGCTCTCATTCCCGAGCAAGTGCGCCGCCTCCACACCACTCGCTCGCCGGAGTTCCTCGGCCTCCGGTCCACTGACACTGCTGGGCTTCTCAAAGAATCGGACTTTGGTTCGGATCTCGTGATCGGAGTTATTGATACCGGAGTTTGGCCCGAGAGGCAGAGCTTCAACGACCACGACCTTAGTCCGGTTCCGTCCAAATGGAAGGGCCAGTGCGTCGCCGGAGAGAACTTTCTGGCCAGCTCGTGTAACCGCAAGCTCATCGGAGCGAGGTACTTCTGCGGCGGGTACGAGTCCACCAACGGCAAGATGAACCAGACTACGGAGTTTCGATCTCCCAGAGACACTGACGGCCACGGCACTCACACCGCCTCCATCGCCGCCGGCCGTTACGTCTTTCCGGCATCTACTCTCGGCTATGCTAAAGGCGTCGCCGCCGGCATGGCTCCCAAGGCCCGGCTAGCAGCCTACAAGGTCTGCTGGAACGCCGGCTGTTACGACTCTGACATTCTCGCCGCCTTCGACTCTGCCGTCGCCGACGGATGCGACGTCGTCTCCCTCAGCGTCGGAGGGGTCGTTGTCCCCTACTACCTTGACGCCATTGCCATCGGAGCCTTTGGAGCCTCAGACGCCGGAGTATTCGTCTCGGCCTCCGCCGGAAATGGCGGCCCCGGTGGGCTCACGGTTACCAATGTGGCTCCATGGGTCACCACCGTCGGCGCCGGAACAATCGACCGTGACTTCCCTGCTGATGTTAAGCTCGGCAACGGCAGAATCATCCCTGGCATGAGTGTTTATGGCGGGCCGGGTCTCCCCCCGGGTCGGATGTTCCCGTTAGTTTACGCCGGCAGCGAAGGCGGTGATGGGTACTCCTCTTCTCTATGCCTAGAAGGTTCTCTTGACCAAAGGCTGGTGAAGAACAAGATAGTTGTTTGCGACAGAGGAATCAATTCAAGAGCTGCAAAAGGTGAGGTGGTGAAGAAAGCCGGAGGCGTTGGCATGATTCTTGCAAATGGTGTCTTCGACGGTGAAGGACTAGTAGCCGACTGCCACGTCTTACCTGCCACCGCCGTCGCTGCTTCCACCGGTGACGAAATAAGACAGTACATAACAGCTGCGTCCAAGTCCAAATCACCGCCAACAGCTACCATTTTGTTCAAGGGTACTCGAATCCGTGTCAAACCAGCACCGGTAGTTGCCTCATTTTCGGCCCGTGGCCCCAACCCGGAAGCGCCGGAAATACTGAAGCCGGATGTGATAGCACCTGGACTGAACATACTTGCAGCTTGGCCGGATAAAGTGGGGCCATCAGGCATTCCTTCGGATAAGAGAACCACCGAGTTCAACATTCTTTCGGGTACGTCAATGGCTTGCCCACACGTTTCGGGTCTGGCCGCCTTGTTGAAGGCGGCCCACCCGGAATGGAGTCCGGCTGCTATTAGATCGGCTCTAATGACGACAGCCTACACCATCGACAATAGAGGCGAGACGATGCTTGACGAGTCTAGTGGGAATACTTCGACAGTTATGGACTTTGGGGCTGGCCATGTCCATCCGCAAAAGGCAATGGACCCTGGATTGGTTTACGACATAAGTTCATCCGATTATGTCGATTTCTTGTGTAATTCCAATTACACGACTAAGAACATCCAGGTGATCACTAGGAAAGTAGCAAATTGCAATGGGGCAAAGAGGGCAGGCCATTCGGGGAATCTGAATTACCCATCATTGTCTGTGGTTTTCCAGCAATACGGAAAGCGAAAGATGTCTACGCATTTTATTCGGACGGTCACAAATGTCGGGGACCCGAAATCGGTTTATCAGGTGACGATCAGGCCACCCCGGGGAATGTCGGTGACAGTGAAGCCGGAGAAGCTTGCGTTTAGGAGGGTGGGGCAGAAATTGAGCTTCCTTGTGAGGGTTCAAGCTAGGGAAGTCAAGCTTTCTCCTGGAAGTAGTAGCATGAAGAGTGGGTCTGTACTGTGGTCAGATGGGAAACACACTGTGACTAGTCCTGTGGTTGTGACAATGCAACAACCTCTAGTTTAGTTCAATGGTGTTTGTGCTTGTGTGTGTGAGAAATGGAGAGAGAGAGGGCTTTTGGGTTTTGGGTGTTAGGAATTTTGCACTACTCTCCTTAAGAGGAATTTTGCACTATCCTTGTTACAGAAGGTTCATCAGTCTCTATGTCTATGTATGTATAATGAGAGTGTATTTTCAAAGTTTTCCGATGCAGAAAACTGGTGGGGGTGGGGGTGGGGTTGGTTTTGTAATGCACAGTCAGAGGTGGGCATATCTGTGTTGTTATTGTACCTTGTAAGATTAAGAGATGAAAAAGATGGTTTTTTCTCTTGTGTAATTTACACCTCTGATTAATCTGTTAGTAATTTACACCTCTGATTGATCTCTTACTTGGAACTCTGGTTTTGACCAAAGAAAAAACTTGGAACTCCGTTTACGGTGTTTACCGGTTGGTTTGAAATGCAGACGATTGTGTTCCAGTAATGTGCTCTAAACGTTGAGGTAATGACAAGGACTAGAGGACAAGATTCATGTGGGGTAGTTGAAGCAGTAGATCTGTCAAGTTCATGGTTTAGGGTCCTTTTGTTTGGTCTTATAAAGATGGCGGGGAGGGCGCTGCAAGGGACTCTCCAAGATGAGCTCATTCTAGTACTGCTCTCTCGGAAATCAACTCGTTTTGATGAGTTTTCAAGTGAGATCTTTTGTAATCGCACTCTCGTATAAACAAAGCTTGACGTCAGAATTATCATCGCTGCTGCTACAGCTGCACTGTCGCCTAAACAAAGCATATCTTAAGAGTTCTAATGGAATTATGGTGTATTATTATTGCTGGTATGTTCGCATCTGAACTCACGCTTCATTAACCGCATGGCGTGCCCAAGCTACGTGTATGGACTTTGTGTGTAGATACCACACAAAGTACATGTCTACATACTTGATGGGGTTAAATTATTTCATATCAAGATCTATTATTGCCCGATAATCAAGATTACATCTTTCTAATACTGCTCAATAGTCAAATTCCTTTTGACTTAGGAACAAGTTTGAAATCTGCACAAAAAGACTCCAAGAAGGCAAGAACAATTTGTTCTGTTTGATATCGACATATGCATGCCTAGTGATACCAACCAACACGCCAGTTGTCTGCTGGGATCTTTCCATAATCAATTAGACCCGATCCAAATTAAAGCAAAGCACCTAAATGACCTAATGATCAAAGCTTTTCTGGAACGCCTTTTTAAGCGTTCTTCCGCTTTGGGTTCAGATTCAAATCTCGATCAAACCATTAACACGAGCACTTGTCTGTCTGCAACTGGAACATAATCAATCAGTGCTTTTCTCTTCGAAAGGTACTTAATATCAAAGCAACCAACTTAGCTGGAAAAATGAAAATCACTCGTAAGGAAATTGCTTTACTTACAAGGTTTTTATAGCTGGCTATTTTGTTTTTTACTCGACTAGTAAATCATGATGTCGATCCCACGGTCCCATTACTTTTCTTTCTTCTGCAAAAACCAGAAAGCAAGCCCGATTCAAAATCTTGTTTGAATCACAAGCAGGAAGTATAGCTGTTCATCTGCTTTGTTATTTTCCCATGCTGTCAAGTAGATATAGAACTAGACTTGCATGGGGTTTGTTTGTGTTAACAATTTGATCCACAAACTGGCAAAATCCACAGGTGTTGATATTGGAGGGATTAATGCTTCCAAAATCTCAAGTCAATAAGTTGCAGAGCATTACATATAAGCCTAAATATGTAGGACATGGATTGAGTCGGGTTCACATGTCAATTTCTCAAGTAACTCTCCAAAGGTGAACATTTTTATTTAATCATCCATTTACCTTATTTTTCTGGACTAGTGTAACACTACGCTAGGGAATTAGGGATGACTACTTGCTAACATTAATTCGGGTCTGAGTGATATTATTTTCACCCTAGTTAGTAATTTTTCGTATTATACGTGAATAAAATATGTATTTACTTTTTTTTTTTTAAATACTTTCGTACTTTGTATTTTTGAAAGAAACTCGTTAAATTTCCCGTACTTTTGAAGACAAAAGTATTATACACGATTTTTTCGTTTTTTTTTTCCGTATTTTACACATATTATTGAACAAAAATGAATATAAACTAATATTTTTAATTAAAAATTTTAATTATTTAATTAATTAAAAATATTTTGCCGAACTTTTCAACGAACTATTGGATAAAATGTCTGAATAATACACGTATTTATTTTTTGCGTACTATACACGTCCCGTTTTTTACTAACTATGATCTTCACTAATTAGTAAAAACTCTTGCATGAAACATGTGTCTACAACATTTCTGTTACCAAGTGTTCTCGAACCTAACTAAGGTTTAGTGAGAGATGTTGCATACATCCATTGCATGCAAGTATTTCTAGATAATCAGATTAACATTACTCATCGTAATTTTCTTTCGCTTGTTTGATTTTATAAATAACTATTATTTTTTTCATAGAGTTTGTTTTTTTTTACTTCCCTAATTTTGTTATCTTTACGAATAGTTTTTCTATTGGAACCTCCAAATTTACTCACTGGACCTCTATGCTTTTTACAACTCCTATCAAATTTTCAAATACTAAATTTATTTACTAAACCTCACTGAATTTCCTCAAATAACCTCACTCATATAATTTGCAAACAAACTATTATCTTTAAAACAAAAAACTTAGTTAATTTAATGAATTAATTACCCTATAAATCTTAATTACATATCCATTCCTTAATTAGACAACATAAATTTTTTTTAATAAAAAAAATTAAACACAAGGTATTGAGTTTTAAAAATTAATTTCTAATCAACAAGAAAATAACAATTTCTTTTATCTGCCCACTTATGAATCTTGCCCAAATAACTTTATTATCAAAAAGATGCTCTCTCTTTCTCCCTCGAGTGCAACCCTAAGGTCGTCACCATCGTTGATTGGCGGCGGCGCTACAAACTCCCTGACTCTCGACAGAGAGATTTCTCGGCTACGAAGTGGCCCTGTACCTTGGGTATGGAAGGATGGCTGCGCTGCTCTTTCTACTCATCTCCTTGATGGCCACGGCGGGATTCCACGGTGCTCTTCAAGTTTCGATCGGGTTCATCTCCTTGGGGGATCGAAACCTCAGATGATGGCCATCTGGGCCGTGATGGTGCGTTGCTCCTCGCCTTCAATCTTGCCAGTGACAAGCGGATCAGAGGCGACCGGTGACTGGGTTTGCTCGAGGCTGGCTCTGATGAGCGACAACGGTTTTGCAGGTTTGGGTCTCCTGTGTTTCCCTGCCGGCAAAGGTGGTGGCGGATCCATGACGGCGACATTTTGTGGTGGCGGCCTACCCATGATCACAACGACGGCAATACTGTGGGGGAGATCTTTTTCTCTTCTAGGGTTTGCTTCCGTGGGCTTGGTTGGGCATGGCAATGGGATACGTAGTCATTCTGGGCTTTGGAATGGAACAGGATCAGTTTGGGCTGTATGGATTCAATGGACTTCCTTGTGGGTTAAGGTGAATCAGAGGCTCTCTGTTTGGGAGGTCCTGATGAATGAAGATGGAGTGGATGGCGACAAGTCATCCTCTACTCCAAATGTTGCTTGATTTTTGCTAGGTCGCAAAGATCATGGTCTCTGAGGGTTTTTTATCCTTGCTTCAGAGATCTTTTGGTCTTTGTTAGAAATAATGGTGCGTGAACTTTCTAAAAGGTGGGTGTACTTGGGGTATATTGGGTTCTTGTTCTTGTTTTAGAATAGGAGTCTCAGGGTACTCTGAGAAACGATTCTTTCTGTCGACCCCATAGGGGTGTTTCGTTTTTGTACTGCTTGCTGAATCAATATAATGGGTTGACCTCTTTCAATCAAAAAAAAAAAAAAAAAAAAAACAAGAAAATAACATGAACTATTTTGTGGTTTTTTTTTAACTTTTTTTTCCTTCTATTTTAGCTCTGCAAAAAAAAAAATGAAGATTAATAATTTTTTCTTAATGTTTATTTTATGTATTAATTATTTAAATATTTGTTTAGTTTTTTTAATTGCTAGCTCTTTTTTTTGTTGTTGCAAATATAATGGATAGACTTAGATTTAGGTCATAATATGATTTGTTTTGTTTTCCCTCACCAATATGCGTTCAACATGTATATCATACATTTTTATGTCACATAATCATAGTTTTAATTCTTATTAAATATATATGAATGTTTAATGAGTATGTAGTGAAATTAGAAAATTAAAATAGATAAGAAAAATAATAAATAATGTAATATAATATTATTTAATTGGAAAGTCTATAGAAAATCAATTTAATTTTTTTTGGTATAATTATTGTCCTTAATAGTCATTTTATAGTAGGTTATATATGTCATTTAATAATTCATAATAGAGTGAGGTCAAGTGAGCAGATTTGGAGGTCCCAATAGCAACAATCCTTTACGAACTATCCTCGATTAATTTGAAGGGAACTAATACCTTTTTTGGTGATAAATTGCTTAGATTTCGATATCTTAGTTAGCCTTATCCATATAGTTTGTTCAAATGGCAACAATTGGCACCTACGTGGTGCCATGCGATCATCTACCACAATGTTTTAGGGTAATCTTGTCTTTAATTCATGGTCCTTCAAATCTAGGTTGAAGAATTTCATTATTTTTGTCCTTTTACGTTCTAGATTTTCACAAATTTCATTGATTCAATATACATGTTCATAACCGTTTTGGAGCTTACAATGTCTAATTTCCAATGATATAAAAATTATTCCAAGATTTCCATTGTACAGAGAATCTAAAGCTCAAGGTGACAAGTTTGAAACTGGAAAATCATCCATTTTCATAGAAAAATAGCCTACTTGACATTTGTAACTATATTGACATATTGACCTAGGACGTAACCTCCCACTCATTGTGCCAAACTCAAGTTTGAGGCCCACTAACTAGAACTTAAGGTTATGAGACCCAAATGATTAGTGATTAGTGAGGTCGATATCTACATCCACAAATGACCAACATCGTTAAAGCCCATTAAAACTTCTTCTTTTTTTTTCTTTTTTTTTGAAATAAAGGGCTGGTGCGGCTGCCATCAAGCCTTCATTAACGAAACTGTCAAATACAAGGGAGGGACATTGAGTCTAAACCCCTTGTTTGTCAAAGGCCAATT